>NC_066596.1:1187500-1345000 GCF_905475345.1 Vespula vulgaris | reverse complement strand
CGTGAAGAGTTCTTTTAAATTAATGAAATATTTATAATACGTACATATGTCGGGAACAATGCATTTTTCAAAAAAAATTTCCAAAATCACACAACTCTCATTTCAAACTTTTCTCTAACAAATGCTTTGCTTTCAAGATATTTAGATGTTTTAATTTTAAAAACTCAGTCTGCATGTTTATCCATTTGTGTAATAAATATTTATTTACATAAAATTAAATTTTTGTTATAGAAATAATAAATATGGATATATATATATATATAATAAATAATAAAATTATACGATTTATTATGTCTATTTTTAAATGTTAAAGAAAACATAGATATAATAAATTTTATATAATTTTATTATATTCTATATATCACATAATACATACTATGCGTATGCGTTTGTATATTATTTATTACAAGCGATTATTATTATTATTACCCATATTTAATCATTAACAATATCTTAATGATTCACAAAATCGGTCCCAGTGTTAAAGAGAAAGGAACTAAAAAAAACAAAAAAAAAAGAGTAAATCAAGAATAATTAAAAAAAAAAACAAACAAACAAAAATAATATTAAAAAAAAAAAACTCCAGCGATTCGTGTGTCCTTCAGAGTCATCAGGAAGAATTTCTTCGAATAATATGAAGGATATAATTTTGTAATAATCGTCATACGAACGTGTCCGCCGTACCTGTATGGAATATCGGTGAGATTTGATTGGCTATGAGAATGCGGCACTCTCGGCGTAGAACTTATTTCACGTACTCCACAAACAGCAAGCTCGTGAGCTGATCCTGAGAGGCTTCGATCGCTTCCTCTTCTTCTAGCACCACCACCACCACCACCACCACCACCACCACCACTGGTTCCAATATTGCCACTGTGTTGTTGTTGTTGCAACGTGCTCGTCGTTGTACTCGTGCTAGGCGCCATTTTCTTTTTTGCTTGACCACCGAAGCTGAAGAATCTATGAAAACAACAGTTCTATAGTTTAGATAGGTACGTTCATATTCCTTACAATCAACAAACTCGTCCAACCGGGAAGAGAACTCTTCCAATTGCTATTTCAATTTCTTCGCTTAAGGTAAGAAAAAAAAAAGAAAAGAAAAGAAAAGAAAAGAGAAAGAAAAAAAAATTTTAATAAAAACGAAATATTTTACCTTTTCTTTTGCAGTGGCTGTACGCCGGCTGCTAAAAGATTTCGATATTGATCCGAGCGAATAAATCTGGGGTAGCAATCCTTCTTCAAAAGTAGAGTATATACGTGCTCGGCGGCTGAATCGAAGGTAAATCTGCTGGGATTTTTCATTTCTTGATGGACCTTTTCCATTGTCTTTCCATCGATGTTGATCTCGCAAGGAGCACCCGGCGCCAGGAATTCTCTGTTACAACGAATATAAGAAGAACATTCTTACTTATCTGCTACAAATCGTACAATTTTTTCTTTTTTTATTGCTTTTCTTTCTTTCTTTTTATTTTTCTTTCTTTCGACTTTGTCTCAGACAGAACGATGAATTGCATTTTGTCATTTGAAAGCAAAAAAGAAAGAGAGAAAGGAAAAAGAGAAACGAGAAAAATATAATCAATCTTTTTGTTGCTTTTTAAATAACATTTTCATACGTCTCAGGCGTATCACAAATTTCCGTACGTACGACTTAGATTTGATTTTTGATATAGGTAATAAGTAACAAACGAACGTACTTGAAAATTTCGTTGACCTTTTCTGTTATTTGAGCTTGATAACTGTGTCTCAAATCTTTAACGGCCACCCAAAATCGAATATTCTCATGACTGTATTCTTTTCTTAGGTAATTCGTGAATTCTAGCAGGCCTATGAGAAGAGATGAGAAAAAAAGAAAAGATATATATTATCATATTGTTATAATTTATATGAGATAATAATAAATCGCGATTATCATCGGCGATGAGATCATCAAGATTTGTCACCTGTTGGATCAGACATGAGTTCTTCCATCGATAATGCCCATCGTTTTACACGCTTTTCCGTAGGGATTTCCACTCTGAAGAAACGTTTAATAACGATCGATTAATTTCCTTCGTTATTATTATATTTAATCGTAAAAAAAAAAAGAAGTCGTAATCGCGTAATGAAATATAAGAAAAATCGCTAAGAAAAATAATAATCCGTGTACTAACACTGGACTATTCAACTGCCAGAATGTACTGTCATCGGTGATCCAAGGATTCGAAGGTTGCGGATGTACGAACATTGGATCGTATTCCACATAAGTTTCAAAGTAGGACTTCAAATTTTCTATAGCAGCTGAAACCTTTATTCTCGTGCGTGTTAAACAGTTTCGAAGAAAGTCCACCTATATTTGAGGAATAACGTTCAAATGAGGAAGAAATGACAAATTCATTAATAATATCATATTAAATACGTATAATCATAGAACATCTCTCTCTCTTATTATAATTTCAACTGATGGTTCTTAAATTTGTATTCTTTTTTTTTTTCTCTTCCTTTTTCGACGAGAGACATGATCGCTCGATTAATAAATTGTTAAAAGAAAACATTTTCATCGCTAAAGGATTATATTTTCGATTGATTTCATACGAACGACCGAAGTCGTTGTTACTTTTGATAGAAAGAGGTATTAATAAAAATAAAAGAAAATAAAAAAGTAAACAAAAATTTATCGCTATGAATTGTTTGTTCTTTTTTTTTTTCTTCTTCTTCTTCTTTTTACTGGTAGTAAGAAATTATTAATAAAATATATATATATATGTTAATACGTTATTATCACCTCTCGTTGTAACTCAGCGACGGTGCGTTTACGTGGTGGAGGACGTGGAAATCCTGGACGAAAACGTGTTGGTCCTGGAACTACTTCAAGACTACTAAGACAACCCGGTGGTGGCCGGTAAACTCTCCAAAATGCTCTTTCCTGTGAATCGCTTACTATCTTATCCCCCTTCTTCCGGTCTTTAGCTAATCGTACCTGAGCCCACAAAATTTAGTACCATTTCAAGGAGTCAGATGCTTCTATACGTAACGTGATACTCAATTTAGAATCTGTATTATACCTGCTTTTATACAGATATTTCAATACTTTTAATGCAAACTTTCAACGAATTCCTAGAAGAGTAAATATATCAATCGGATCGTCTCCAATCGTAAAACTTTAGATGGTACTTGGAAAATTTTTATGGAGTTCGACAAAAATCATTCCATTTCCAAGCTTCAATCGAGTACACCACGAGTGTTTGAAAGTATAATATGTTCGATCGATGCTCGAATAATACAGATTCTATCGTATTTTCCAAGTTAAAGATATCAACGTTTAGAGTATCTTTTATCTTTTCGATTGAAAGAAAAGAAAAGAAAAGAAAAGAAAAGAAAAGAAAAGAAAAGAAAAGAAAAAGAAAAAGAAAAAGAAAAAAAAAGGGAAAAAGAAAATACTTTTTTTTTCTTTTCTTTATTTTTTCTCTTTTTTTCTTTTTTTCTTTCTTTTTTTTTTAACCGTATAGTTTATTCACCTGTTCTTCAGCCTGTAGTTGTATGATATCCCATTTATTTTGCAGGTTCTTCCGTAGACTGTTTAAAGCTTCCTACATAGAGAGAGAGAAAGAGAAAGAGAGAGAGAGAGAGAGAGAGAGAGAGAGAGAAGGAGAGAGAGAGAAAGAGAAAGAGAGAGAGAAAGAGAGAGAAAGAGACGTAACAAAATTTTGAATAAAGAAGAACAAAATGGATACGATTCGATGATAAAATTTCATAAGGATTTACGTACGATCTCGTAATCTTCAAGAGCGTGGCGTTGTTTGTTCCGTAATGTTCGTTTAGCCAAATAAATAGCGTATTCCACGTTGTCAGGGGTTCTATGTTGCCATGGCCAATAATACGGTGACTGTGAGATGGTTTTTGAAAAACGAAGAAACCAGAAAAAAAAAGAAAAAGAAAAAGGACTCGTTAGACCGATTAAAAACATTTCAGGTATGATCGTCGTCTTCTTTTGAAAAATTGTTCTATCTTGTTATATTTGTTTTTAATAATAAATAGTGTTGTAAATATACCTGAAATCTATATAGCGAGCTATCATCCTTTACGGTAAGCGTCTTCGAGTCGTTCACCGGGAAGAAGTAGCCGTACAGGCATAGTTGATTAGCAATATGGAGCGCCTCTACTGTCAACATAACAATGCACTTTCATACCTGAGAAAATAACTTAAACTCGACGTACTACAAACTTCAGCTAGTTACGTGCAACGCTTACGCAACGCGAGACGTTTCTACATGGTGGACGTAAGTAATACGTTATATGCATAGGATGGAATTCTCATAGTGCACTGGCAATCATTTTCAAAGCGCATACATATATCTAAGAAGGAATTCATGCCGTGTTTGAAGCGTGTTTTCTCTCGTTCTAAAGTAACTCTTCTTCTATTCGTTTTATTGTGCTGTTCTGTCAATTTTGTACTTTTTTTATTTTCGTATGAGAAACGAAAAAAAGGGGGGAAAGAAAAGAAAAAAAAAAAATAGAAACGAGCTTGCTTCGCAAAGGGAGAGGAAATATTTCATTTCGAGATTCACATCGAAGATATTTCATAAGCAAGAAAGCAAAGTTAAGTAACAGCCAAATCAAGTGAGACATTCGACGGGTGTAAAGCATTCGTTTGCGATCACAAATCAATAAAGAAAATTATTTTTATATCGTTCACTTTAATTTGGACGTACGAATAAAATATATATATATAAGAAAAATAAAAACAAATTCGTGAGGATTCACCGACCCAATATAACATTTCAAAAGAGAAACAAAAAAGAATGTATAATGTTAATAATAGTAAATATAGAATGGAATCGAAGCAATTAATTAGCTTTGGAACGCGTCTGAGAGTCAAAGGACACCCTTCGAGACATCAGGATAATCTGCATACACATCCATATTTGAACGGTCCATAGACATTCGTACCTGATTCCTCGATGGAAAGCCGATCCATAAGCCACTCGACGAGGTCGTAACCTGCAACACGCAGGCAGTCTACTGTACTCTCCTGGCCGTGATGGCCGCTTACGTTTATGCCACAACGCAGGTACCGATGGCACTCACCCATGAACGCTGAGGGGATCGAGGTGAGAAATTGTTTTTGGCTGCGCACGGGTACCCCGTTTTGAGGGTCTTGCATCTCCCGCACCAGCCCCTCCATCTGTGAATTTATCGACTCGATCAATTTCTTTCCTTTGTCTTTTATTCCATTCACAATTAATTCTTTTTGAAACCAAAAAGAAAACTTTCATAATAAAATTTATGTCATAGGTTATGATATATAATGTTGAAAGAACGAGTGTTACGAAGCGAAAGCTTATTAGACGTTAGAATTAATTCGTTTTGCGTTTGATTAATGAGTTTTTAATAATACATACCTTATCGAAGGCATAAGGCCTATGAACACGTGACTCCTTCTCTTTTTGTTGTTGTTGTTGATTGCTAGAGGCCTCCATCGCGATCGTGGTGGCCCTCTGCGTCGTTGGCAGGAGCAGTGGCGATATTTATGGCGGAGGGGGCTGGGGAGCTGGGCCGGAGACGGGTCTACCCGAACTCCATGGGGCTCTGGCCCCATCCCATCACTCCAGTCACCCCCGCACGCCCACTGTAAATGTCCAAACAAAAGGAACAAACAAATAACGATGTATTGTAACGAACGTATTGAACATGTTCCATTTAACAATATGTGAAATACTATGAAATTAATACGAACTCTCTAACCTTGTCATTTTCATTTATTTTCAGAAATAAATCGATGACACGAGTACTATCGATAGGATTCATGAGACAAGAAGAAATTTGTGATGATTTATTAGTAGTGGTAATAGTAGTAATAGTAATAGTAATAGTAGTGGTAGAGAATAGCAAGTTCGCCTACGTGGATTTAATTCTTGCGTGCGCCTGCAAAGTATGCAACCCTTTCTACGCCGTCGTACACATCGTAGGAATTTCATGAACAACGACTGAAACTCGGCACGTGATAGAAAACGAGTTTCTATTAAATATGTAAGTATATCAAGTTATGCTACAGTTATTTTGTCATACGACATTCCGTAATAAGCGCGAACATACTTTCATTTATACGGTGAAACAAAAGGAATTTAATTTGTTAACAAATAGGAATCTGTAAACATTCATCAAAAGAGAAAAAAAGAAAAAAGACAAACAGAGTGCGTAAGATGAAATAATCTGTTGAAACAATAACGATAGTAATAATGATCTGTTGTTTACGTATAAGAGATAAATTTCATTTAACAATCTGATCTCCCTCTCTCTTTCTCTCCCTTTCTCTTGCCCTTTTTTTCTCTCTCGTTCGATGACACAATCATAATGAGAAAACAAGCCGTGTGTTTTTGTAATCCCACCGGATGAGATTCTTTTGTCCCCTTCCTACCCCCCTCCCCCACCTTATTTATTTCTCTCAGTTTCCTTTCGAGCTAGATTTACGTCACTTTCGATGATCGTGCCAATGACGTGCACGACGACGTTGTCGTTTCTCGCTTGGTATTGTCTCCAACATGGAGATACATATCGATCCCTGGGACTGGTATAATAAAACTCTGATCGGTATACAAAACTATCTGTGTTAGCGTTAATTCAAAAAAAAAAAAAATAGGAGGAAAACAGAAAAAAAAAGAAAAGAAAAAGAAAACAAAAAAGCACAAGAAAAAAGAGAGAAAGAGAGAGAGAAAAAAAACAACAACAACAACTTGGTGTACACCAACTGTCCTTCCTGCTTTTCATTCTTTTAATGACATTTTCGAGTCCCATCGTGACGTCAATCAAAATGTCGGCACATTTGTGAAATTCTCCCGTCGAGAGTTCGAGCCCAATTTCAAAGTGTGTGTGTGTATGTATGTGTGTCTATGTAAATTCCATTCGAACGTTCTAACCTTTTTTGGAATTTAACCCTCATTACGTTTATGGAACAGTCGACGCATTTAATATAATTATGCGCAAACGTGTACGTGTATCTGCGCGAAAAAAAAAAAGAAAAAAAGAGGGACCGCATATTATATCTATAATGATGGAAGAACGCGCGCTTTCGCTAAGGAGAAAGAAAGGACGCGTTAATGGGAGCAATTAAAAAAGAAACCGTCGAAGTTCGAACAGAGAGAAAACGTAAATAATGACTTCCTTAAAAGTTTCCTTTGATCTTAAATGATTCGAATGATCGGAGCGTTTTTTAATACAAATTGTGATAAATGTTATCTGGTATCGACGAAGAACGTAAATCGTATATAGATTTATAAATTTTTGATAATTAATTATTAAATTAATTGTTCATTAATAATTATTTTTGCATACGTAAAATCGTATTTATCTAATATATAATATGTTAATATATTAATATCATGTTATGTAATAAAATATTTATTAATCTAGATGATAATGTCGAAATTTTTAATAATTCATATTTAAATATAAATGATATAATATAATATATTGTGTATATGTATGTAATAGTAAAAGATCGTATTGGCTAATAAATAATTTTTTTAACTAATGGTTCATAACTAATATTTTTTATTAAGAATTACGATATTACTTATTGGCCATTTTAAATATCAAATATAATAGTAATATTTTGATATTAACATTTATAGTATTATATACAGTTAATTAGTATTTTATACACTTTTATAATTTTACTACAAAATATTATATAAATTGTATCTTTAATATCTTGTAATACGAACTTTAGATATAAATTTATTCAGATATAAAATACAGATTATATATATATATATATCATTTTATTATATTAATGATATTGTTAATATTCTTGAATAAAATTATATAATAATCAGTATTTTACATCTAAATAAACAACGATGAGAAACGCTAGTATATTTTATTGAAAATTCCGACATTACTTATCGTTTAATCCAATATTTTTCTATAACTTCTTTTTTTACATGAAAAAAGAAAAAGAAAAACAAGAGAATTCATTGTTATTTTACATTTTATATTAGACTTCACTCTTATCAGAAAGTATACTTTTAATTCTCTTAATGTCACTAATAGAAATATTAAAAACATTTTAAATAAAAACTGCAAGCTTAAAATGTCCACGTCATTCAATCTATTGAAAGATAGAACAGTCTATAGAAATTCAATACCACTGCGTATTAACAATATGTTCTATATGTTTAAAGATAAGATTTTTGGTACAGTGAACGTATATCCATCGTGAAGAAAAAACATGTGATGATAATCTCGCATAATCAACAATACAAAATCATTTTGACACAACATAAAAAATAAATACACCCATATATGTACATCAAATTTGTAAAAAAATAATTATAATGAGATAAATAATGATAGAATTAAATACAAAATACAAATGCCACAATACTCTACACGTTTCAGACAATATTATATTTTTTCTTTCAAAGTATATCAACAAAGCTGATGAACGATTATCTTGATTGGATATCATAAGGAAAGAAAGAAAAAAAGAGAGAGAGAGAGAGAGAGAAGAGAAAAACGATGCGAAAGAGAACAAAATCCGAACGAAAAAGATACGTAAAAATCTATTTAAAAAAAAAGAAAAAGAAAGAAAAAAATGAAAGATAAAAAGACCAGGAAACCGAAAAATAAAAAGTAAAAAACAAAAACAAACGCAAACAAAAAAAAGAGAAAAGGAAAAAACGGCATCGTAATAGTACGGCATCGAGTTCAATCTCACATTTCTCGGATCACCGATAATCGTTCGGCTCTTTCGTGGCGATAAAACGGCGGCAGTAGCGTATTACAACGAAATGGCTCTCAAATTGATCGGGCGAACGGTCGCACGTAGACGACGCTGATTTTAGTCCGCCCTCTCTAAACCGTTGGTAAATAAAACGCTAAAATTGAGCACCCGTCGAAAGAGCTCAATCTCTCTCGTTCGTGGGACGATGTCGACGATAGATTGAAATTTTAATTGGATTCCGCCTATGAAGCACAGAGGGATGAGAATTTTAAATCGTACAAACGATTATGTGAGGGTAGTACTCATTCTACCTTTTCATAATTATTGACACCTTGTTAACCAAAGTTTATTATTATTTAAGCTTATCAATCTAATATTTAATTCAATATATATATATATTATTATTTAAAATATATTCATTATTATAGTATTTATAATTAATAATTATTATTGTGTTTAGAATAACACCTGATGTGCAATTAAATGAATTTTATTATATCGATAATATATTGTCATTGTTCAATTTGTTTATTATTGTGTTCGTTATTATAGAATAATTAATAATCATTATTTTATGTACATAATACTTGACGTGGAGTCCAGTTACATCAAGTACTATATTAATAATGTATTATTATTGTTCGTTAGTATGTTAATATGTTTATTATTGTGTGTATAATAATAATTAATGTTCAGTCAAGTTAACTTTACTGTATTGATGTATTATTATTGTTTAGTAGCATGTGAATTTGTTTATTAGTATGTTATCATAGAATTATTATCGTGTGCATAATAATAGTTAATGTTAATTTTACTATGTTGGTAATGTATTATTATTGTTTAATGACATCTTAATATTTTTATTATTGCGTTCGTCGTTATAGGAGAGTAGTTCTTAAACGTTTAGAAGTTCTCGTTGCCTTTTCACATGATATGCATTTTGTAGAACCCTTAACCATTAATTTCATATCTTTGTTTAGTACACTCTCTTACGGTAACGGCAGAAATTTGATTAAATTTATTGGATTTATACGAAGGAGAAATGCTTGGAGTTGATTCTAACGAAACATTAATTGATATTGCACGGTATTTTTATTTTATATTATATAACGAAATTAAATAACAAATGAAATTTTAGTTGAAAAAAATCACTTGCAGATTCACAGAATAAGCAGATAGGAAAGAAGGGAATTAAAATTTTATATAATATAATAATGAATATAATAATGATTAAAAAATATCATTTTTATAATACACGATGTATAGTCAAGTTAACTCTATTATACTGATAATGTATTATTATTGTTTTGGTAAAATGATAATTTATTTATTATCAATCAAATTCATAAATATAATATCTAATATATATATATATATATATGAATTAATAAAAATTAATATAAATTAATATAAATTAAAAAAAAAATCATTATTATAGTATATGATTATTAGTTAAGTTAACTTTACTACATCTATATAATGTATTAAAAAAAACAAAACAAGAAGCAAGTATTACGTGCTGTCATGTTAGAAAGAAGTGATTATGAAAAATAATGATTAATTCTAACGTAGTTCTTAGAACAAAAATTTCTCCTTTCCTTCTTTCGTTTTTTAGATCCAACATATTTCATCAAGGTAGGACAATTACAAGGACCACGGACCAGAGAACCAGGACACGACATACCTTTGCCGTTTCAACTGCACCGTTAGAGTGGAAAAGTGTTTGCAACGGGAGAGAAAGAGAGAGAAAAGAGAGGGAAAAAGAAGAAGGAAAAACGAAAAAGAAAAAAGAGGTAGGTACGTATATTTAAAACGATGGCGAGCCTCGTTTCAAGACTTCACTCGTTATCGAAGAACGATTCTTTCTCGACGACTTGCAATCACTCTTCTACCTTCAAAAACATTGAAAAAGAGAAATAGAATGGAATACCGACGAGTCGACTCGACGATAAAAATCGAAGCACGTTTTCATCTACGGCAATGTAGATATTGCTATTATCAAACGGGCCAACGACTAGGTATCGTTCGCAAAACACACCTATTTTTTTCCTAGACTTTTTTTTCGTATCCAGATCGAGTGCTCAAGAACCAGGTCACCGGTGCTGACGGTGATGTGTAGTAAACTTTTGGACATAGACGTCGACGAAATGACTCGCGCGGTTTGTGACTGATCGAAAGGAACACGATAAGAAATCTGATTTCTCGCGTTTGCACGTAAAACATGATCGATATATATATATATTTTCTTCTGGTTTTTCTTTTTTTCTTTCTTTTTTTATCAATCAAATCATTTATTCATCAACTGGAGAGCAGCGTACTAATCTTCCGTCTCTTTCGTATCTTTCCGTTCAGTTTGGTACGTATATACTTTTTCACGTGAAATCATCGACGCGAGTTAATATCTCAGTTAGATGGAAAACGATATGACGTGGCTTGGTTGGTCGGTCCACTTTTCGCTCGTCGCACGATATCTGATCGATATTTATTACGGTTTGCTCTGCCAGAGAGTAGGACTTTTGGTATGCGAGTATTACCAATTATATGATGATTATTTCTTTTACTTTAGAGATTTCGCAATGTTTATTCAGATCAATTTCTGATTTAGAAAGAAAAAGAGAAAGAGAGAGAGAGAGAGAGAAAAAGAAAGAAAGAGAAAGAGTTAAACGAATATCAAATCACTGACGGATTATAAGTAAACAATGTTTCAACATATACATATACATAAATGCATACATATATACAGAATACTTTACGATTCTTCGTATACATGTTTTTCTTTCTAAATATATATATACATATATACATATATATTGTGTATATGTAAAAACGCACCCACCGAGATCGTATCAAGGTACAGAGAAGTGATTCCGTTCGTCCCCGTCGCTGGTCAGTCGTGTTTCAAAGGAGGGAAGAACACACGTCGTACAGCCATCCGTCATCGTGAGATCCGCAGCGGAGATGCACGAAGCACGATCTTCCTCGTTCGAACGTAGAAATCACCTCTTCTTCCTCCTCCACCACCTCCTCCGCCTCCTCCGCCTTCTCCACCTCCTCCTCTTCCTCCTCCTCCTCCTCTTCCTCCTCTTCTTGCTGCTGCTGCTCCTCCTGCGCCTCGGCCTCCTCCCTTCCACTTGCTTCCTCGAGCTCTGGATCGACCGCCGTCGTTGCGACAGAGGTTGGAAAAACAACCGATGGAACGAGAAACGGATAGAGAGAGACACTAACTCTTCGCTTCTTGGACAACGTTGTTTTCAACAACGTTGCTATATTCTTTTACTTTCTTTCTTTCTCTCTCTCTCTCTCTCTCTCTCTCTTTCTCTCTCGTTCTTTCTCTCGCGGATGATAAAAAAAAAATTCGAACACTATCACGAGGAACACTAAAAGCTTTTAATCCAGGACGAGACACTCCTTTCTTTGCCCTTAACTCTTCTTCTATCTTCTTGGATGAGGAGGAAATCGCACAAGGATCTCACTATCGACCGGCACTCTCTCTCTCTCTCTCTCTCTCTCTTTCTCTCTCTCTCTCTCTTTCTCTCTCTATATATATATTCAAGTTCGCTTGATAGTGATGAGCTTTTTTTTTTTCTTTAGGAATGTGTCTAGCTCTCTTTTTCTCTCTTTCTTTCTCTCTTTTTCTTTCTTTGTTATTCTAACGACCAAGTAGTACACGTCGAGCCATCCAGTGGAGCACGATCGAGCTTGCGACCCTTTCCT
The DNA here is from genome assembly GCF_905475345.1 of Vespula vulgaris. Lineage (NCBI taxonomy): Eukaryota > Metazoa > Arthropoda > Insecta > Hymenoptera > Vespidae > Vespula > Vespula vulgaris. Next base: position 1,332,585 of record NC_066596.1, on the reverse strand, counting down.
TCCGCAGCTTCGTGTCTCTCCAAAGTCACCACTGTGTCGTTCAGCAGCGAACGCTGTTAAGGCAGCTCCGCGCGCACCCGCGCTACGCCGCCACCAGCAGCAGCAGCAGCAGCAGCAACAGCAGCAACACCGCCACCGCCTCCGACCATATTTTTGGGGGGAGAGGAAGAAGCTTTCTGGGGTGGGACGAGGACTTTAGCCGATGGTAGTGGGGGTGGTAGTGGGGGTGACGATAATGGTGGTGGTAGTACTGGTGGTGGTAATACCAGTGGTGGTGGTAGTGGTAGTAATAGTAGTAGTAGTAGTAGTAGTAGTAGTAGTGAAGATGGTGGTGGTGGTGGTGCTGTTGTTGGTGCTGCTGGTGCTGCTACTGCTGCTGCCGGTGCTGCTGGTGGTTGTTACCGCCACCAAAAAGAGAGAGGGAAAGGACGAATAAAAAAACGAAGATAAGAGCAAAGGGAGGATTTGTTGGGTAACCAAGGACAAATGGCAAACTTTCAATCCCATACGTATCACCCAACGCGTAATATTAATTATTTCTTAACACTAATGTCGGCCAAGTGACGAGCCGAACATTTTACTTCGTCGACGCATTAAGCATTACCGACACTAACCAACTTGGGGAGATGGACATGCGCGGGTCCCAGTTCCCCAACCCCCACCCCCCACCCCACCTCCCACCAAATGAAAAAAGTTCTTTCAAATTTTAATTCTTCTATCCTGTCGTTAGAGATTCGACTTTATTTCTTTTTATTAATTTCAGCCGCACGAAGCTACCCTTTTATTATCGTAACCCTCCTGTCGTATTTCTCCTCATCGTTCCTTGAACGCGAAGGAACGACGACGTAGAAGCTCGGACTCCTCACCACGGACTCAACGTATCGCGTCCTTCCTACTCCAACGACGTTGCTTCTCCACTTTGCGTTCGCTGAGCTTTCGGTTGTGTTCGTATGTCCTCGTACATGCTCGTTACGGTACTTCGGCTAAGTTCGGCTTCTCTCGTACGCCCGCCTTCGCAAAAGCTCTCTCTCTCTCTCTCTCTCTCTCTCTCTCTCTCTCTCTCTCTCGCTCTTTCTTTCTCTCTCTCACTCTCTCTCTACATATATATATATATATACATATGTGTAGATATATGTGTGCTTGCGCTGGTAGGATCCCCGCAAAGCCCGAGTATATGGGTGCACGAACGAATATTACCGAGTTTTAACGAAGACGAACGAAAGCTTCTCCGCACAAAGCCGACACACAGCTGGGATTTCGAACCTTCCTTTGTATGCCTTGTCGACGCGCGAGAACGTCTCTGTGTATTTCCTCCCTACCCTAGTCTCCACCCTCTTTCTCCCTCCTCTTTCCTCCCTTCCTCTTTTAGACATGTTTTAGGGCTGCTCTCGTGTTTTTCGTTTAAAAGAACAGTATATCATAAGTTTCTTTCTTTAGAAAAAATAATCATACGATAATCGTTTGTCCGCCTTTGAACAAATGCCGATGGAAACGGTGTTAAAAATTTATTTGCACCTATCGAAAATAACTTTTATTCCTTTTTCTGTTCTTTTTTTTTTCTTTTTCGTATCGTATCAACTCTGTGTTATATAATTATCGTTTGAAAAATTGTAAATTCGTTAGCTCGTAATTATTCTCTCTCTCTCTCTCTCTCTCTCTCTCTCTCTCTCTCTCTCTCTCTCTCTCTCTCTCTCTCTTTCTCTGTAAATGTAATTAACGCATTAAGCTTTGTCAAATTGTTGAGACGAGAAAGTTACTTCACGATAGGCATCTCCCTCTCTCTCTCTCTCTCTCTCTCTCTCAACTACTATTAAACTATACAAGTTGTAAGATCCGTTCGTAAAATTCAGGACGTTCGCTAAGTGCATACACGTAAAGCGATTCAAACACATATATACATATATACGTACATACACAGAGATATATACAAAAACGCAAGATAATTGCTTTGCTTGGAAGAGTTACCAGCTCGATTTTCCTATGGAAATAAACGGGGATTGATAAGTTTGTTTTGCTCGGCTGTTGAGAGAAAATGGAATGCGTCGTAATAACTAACCGTACATGTATAATAGAATGTACATATATATATATACATATATACGCACATAGATACATACCATATTCATACTCAAAGCTGAAAAACAAGCGGAATCCCGGATGTCTCCTCCTTGCTCGTTTCATCGCCGAAAAGAGAAACAAGAGTAACGTTACTGTGTGGGTGGCTGGGTGGCTGCTGCTTTTTGGATGAGAAGAGAGGGATAAGGAAAAAGGAGGAAGAAAAAAAGGAAAAAAAAGAAGAAGAAGAAGAAAAAAGAAAGAATATCGTGAAAAACGAACGCTTTCAACGGTGGGCGGATCCAAAGAGAGATAGTGCGAATATACACGAAGGGATAAGAGGGATCTCTAAGACGAATAGAGATTTGCCAACGCAAAGGACAGTTTCACAGATGGAAATATCTATGTGATGGAAGAAGAGCACTCTTCGTTATGAACATCCTTGGAAGAAGTAGAAACGGTGAAACGAGGTAAACTCCGACGTCTCCAATGAGAGTGCACGTGTCCTCGAAAGGAAGGGTAGTAGAAAAGGGAGATATTAGCGTACCGATCTTTAGACGTTACCACGAAGACGAAGAAGAAAAAGAAAAAGAAAAAAAAATAATAAGAAGAAGAAGGAGAAGAAGAAGAAAAAAGTAAACTTTTCACATAATTACACAGTAGATATAATGAGCGAGTTAATAAGCAGGTACGTTGGCAAAAAATGGAGAGAGTAAATGGTGAGGGAATTTAACGATCCTCGCAGAGAATCTTGAATGAATGTTGTTTGAAAAGATGATGAAATTTAAATATTACTGGCAATAACTTCTATGAATTTTTACTCACAAGTTTCGAGAAATATCTATTGACACGAGATATTTATAATCAACGATGTTCCTTTTAATACGCTTACGTTTTATCAAATTGATAAGACGAAAAAAATAATGTCATATAAAAAGTCCATTATCGTATAATAAATAACTGTGATCGAAAAAGAAAAAAAAAAAAAGAAAAACGAGATGAAAAAGAGAAGAAGAAGAAAAAGGAAAAAAGAAAAATAAGATGAAGTCCTGATTCAAAAGGATCTATGCTTTCCGCAGCTTTTAGAACTGCACCACCACCGAGTGGCTACTTCAGACGTGCTTGGACATGGATGATCATTAAAAATATGCTTTGTGGTCAGAGATGCTTGGAAAGAATACCCTATGTGAAAGAGAGAGAGAAAGAAAGATATAAAAAAAAAAGAGAGAGAATAGAGTGTGCGTTATGTGTGTGTATGTGTGTGTGTGTGTGTAAGAGCTCGAACAAAGGGTCTACGATCCTAAGAAAAGTGTGTAGAGATATTTCGATCTCGTGGGAGTAAATGGAGGGTCGGCGTAGCGCCGTAAAAAGGTCCTCGCAAAAGAAGAGTAAACGGGATGGCTGGGATATCAGTGTGGACGGATAGGGTGCTGGTGAGTGGAAGAAGCTCGCAAACTGAGAGAGAGAGAAAAGAGAGAGAGAGAGAGAGGGAGGGAGAGGGAGGGAGCAAAGATACCGCCTCTTTCTTTCTTTGGGAAATCAAAACGCCGAAGAATGGAGCGACGCAAGAACATCAAGAGGGGTGTAGAGGGTTGCTTCGCTCTAATGCGACGGATAAATTATACATTCACCGGCCACTGTCGTCTAACCACCAAGAATTGAAAAGAAAAGTGAAAGAGAGAGAGAGAGAGGGAGGGAGAGAATGAAAAGAAGTGAGCGAGCTAAGAAATAAAGAGAAGGTTTACGTGTGAAAGGATTGATTGAATATTAACACCATAAATTGTATTGATTTCTTATCATAATATAGTTATAATTCGGGTTAAATGTTACTGATCTTATAATCCTATATTATATATATATATATATATATATACATATAAATAATTACTATGTATGTATTAAGTCAGATATGACGGACCAAATGAATGTCTGTGTAACATATTAGTAACTAAAATCATGTCATCCAGATAATCGTAATTAGGATTAAGTATTTCTAAAGATTATACTGGTTTATAGAGATAATCTGCACAAAATCAAATATGACGTACCAAATGAATATTTATGTATCGATTAGAGACGTTCTCAACGAAAATTATATCACCTAAATGATCGTGATTAGGATTAAGTATATCTAACGTATACATATATATATATATATATATATATATATATATATATATATATATATATATATATATACGTAGGTAGTACATATAAAATCAGATATGATGAACAAAATGAATATTTATATATATATATTCATTTTGTCATACATGTTATTATGATAAAGTGACGAATATTCTGACTTGTAGATAAACATATTATGTACATATCAGATACGAGTAATGAACTAAATGAATATTTATACATTTTACCTGCATATCACGTCTATTGATTAGAAACGTTCTAACGAAAATCTCGTTGTACTGGATCATTTTATATGATCGATATTTATAGAGTTTAACGAAGAGTTATAAACGGGGTGGCTTTTTTGCTGATTCCGTTTGACCTTGACGAGACCAACGGCAAGTCTCTCAAGTGACAGCGAAAAGTACACACGCAGACATACACACTCACACACAACACACTCTCTCTCTCTCTCTTTCTCTCTCTCTCTCTATATATCTCTATCTCTCCCTCTTGTGTGCACGATGTAATCGTCAGGCTCTAGCATCCAAGTGCAGTGGCGCAATAAAAACTTGCACTCACGCGTTCGGGAATGTAAAGAAGGTGACTGACGAGGGTAAAAATCTGATGCATCGTTTGTTACGATCGTTTGCCTTGCCGTAGAGATTGACTCTGTTATACCAATAAAGCAGAAGTAATACTTTATGTGTGTGTGTGTCTGTTATTAGTGTACGTATGACGTTCTTCGAATATACCTATACGTATTCGTTTTTATGCATAAAGAAATTTGCAGTAGATTATACTACGTCGTTCTGTGATAATTAGACGGACCGTACCTGTTAAAAGGATAAAAATAATATCGGATAAGTTAACGGCGAAAATACGAAGGGTTAGTTGATGAAGTGTTAGACGACAGGTCACGTGACTCCCACCCCACCCCCACCCTCGTTAAGGAATATATAGGGTACCTATTTTTCCACGTTCTAGGGATCTTTGAGGGATCTCCTTTTTTCTTAATACAGCACTGCTTTCCGTGAGGTATTATTGATCAACGATCAGTATAGACGTCTTGCTACTGGACTTTAGTACGAGCCAGAATTCCTAGGAACGCAGAAGACCATATATATATATATAGATAGATAGAGAATATATATATATATATCATTCTCTTCATTCTTCCTCATATTTCTATCCTTAGATATTTTAGAAGGATACGTTGACTAATTCTGATGATTTTATAATTGATGGATTATTACACTGTTGAAAGTTCTCATATTTTCTTAATCTTACAAAAAATAATAATTTGGTTTATTCGATCAGATCTTTCGATCAATATTAAAACGTTGCAATGGCATTTAAGTACGTACGAGAGTATGTACGTGCGTGCATGTAAATCAATGAGCATTATTTCAATCGTTTTTATTAAAGATTTTAAGACGTTAACATCAAAGAAATTTTTTCGTCGAAATATAAAAGTATAATATGATCGATGCGGAATGAGGATTATATTGATCGATGGATTAAATATTTTCGGCTTTTATCTCCACAACGTTACTTGTATATACCATCTTGATAATGTATCAATGTAACTTCCTTTTGAGAAAATCTTTCTCTCTTTCTTTGTCTCTCTGTATCTCTTTTCTCTCTTTGTTGCAATCCATTCTCATGTTGATATTCTTATGATCGATAGAACGTCAAAATCGGGCCGGTTTAGAGAAAAAGAAAAAGAGAAAAAATGGAAGACAAAAAAGATAGGAAGGAAAAATGCGAGGGGCTCGGTCGATACGTCGAAAAGAGTAATTACGCGTGAAACGTTAGAGAGAAAGTAAAAAAATACAAAAATAAAAAAAAAGAAAGTAAAAATAAACAAAAAAGAAGAAGAAGAAGAAGAAGAAGGAGGAAGAAAGGAGCAAAAAAAAAAAAGGTCGAAGAAGATTATTGTCCATGGACCGTGTTTAAATATCGCATGGAATAAATTACTGGTGCATCCGTATCTTGTTGCGCTTGACCTATTTTATCTTGGACTCCCGGGAACGTGGCACATTGGAGGATGTGTTATTACTTCTTCGGAATTTAATTAATTTCTCTTCTCTGAGATTTTCAACCGTTTTCAATTTCAAGTAGATTCTCTAATATCTTATGGCCATTGTCTTAATGAGAGATATATTTTTGTCGTCCTCGGCACTGAAACGAAGGCCACTAAGAAAGACACAAAGCAAGACAAGTAACGACGACAACAACAACAACAAAATATGAAACCTATCGAAAAATTGCAAATCTTGTTTTTGTTTGTTCTTGTTTTCTTTTTATGAAACAGAATCATATATCTTGTATACTGTTTACTCATTAATATTGGATTAACAATTAATATAATTTTTGTTAACATTAGGAACCTTTTATCGGCTTGATAAAAACTTTTCTGTTAAAAGATTCGTCCTTGAAAGCTAGAAACGCATACAGCGAATAGAATTTTTTAGGTAAACATAATTTATTCTCTCAGAGACCTAATACAATTTTCCTTGCGAACAGCACGTATCGATAAGTAGATTTATCAATTATTATTTCTATTATTGTTTTCTCTTTGTTTCTTCTTCTTCTTTTTTTTTTATCAGTAAAAACGATATAATTAATCTATATACTATTTATTAATACTTAATATTTAATTAACGATCTGTATGTGTGTGTCTGATTTCCTTTAATATTATCAACTTCTTATCATTCTGATATAAGCTTTTCAATTCGAGTTTAGTCCTTGAAAGTTAGAAACTCATTGAATGAATAAAATTTTTTTAGGTAAACCCAATTTATTTTCTCAGGGACCTAACACAGTTTTCTTCAAAAGCAGCACATATCGATAAGTTTAACTATCGTGATATATCCAGTCCACTCCTTACCATAGTATTACCGGATAATACGATCATTACCAACATAAATTTACAAGGCACGCTCTACCACGAAGTATCACGAAGGCCCTACTTCAGAGAAAACTTTCTCGACGTGTTTGGTGGTACGCACGTGAGAGCTCTTGCGGTGAGTTTAACCGACTGCACTGCATACGCGTTCGAATTTCATAATGAATGGAAATAGAAATTCTTAAGGAGCCTTTGGCGACTCCTCCCTGTTGTTACACCTTACGTTAGATCAATTCAACTGGAATAGAAAATAGTAACGGCATATCTTTGAATCATAATGTATTCAAAGGATTTATTGATATACTGTATCTATTTATCGGTTAGTTATTTCTTTTTTTTATATTTTTTAATAATTAGAAATTACACGTAATTTGAAATTATTTAAATACGTATTGAATTTTAAGACTATTTGTTATTATTTATTAAGAATTGAAAATCTTTGTCATATATATATGTGTGTGTGTGTGTATGTATGTATTAACATAAGATGTTTAATTCACTTATAGATTATTAATGATTATAAAATTCTTGTCGCGAGAAATATTTTTAAATTACATATATATTTTCTAAGTATACATCAACGTAAGATTTTGTTAAAACTCATTTGTGAATGATCAGTAATTAAAAGTCAGTAATTAAAAATTTTCAGATTAAATATATTTTTTATTTACTGATATTCATATTTCTCTTTCTCTCTCTCTCTCTCTCTCTCTCTCTCTCTCTCTCTCTCTCTTTCTCTTTATCTCTAAGTATTTAGTTTTCTAGCAATTAAAAATTATTTTTATATTAAATATTTTTCAACTACATATACCTTTTCCAAGTACATATTAATTAATTATACATTTTTACATATTAAAATTGTATTTTAATTTATTATATTTAGTAGAGGAAAAGGAACATTTTATTGGATTAAGTAAAATATCTCAAAGCTCATATTCACATTTGATATATTTGAATAAATCCTTCGTAAATATTTCTGTAATATTGTTAATTGTTTTATCAATATTTATGTATGAGCAATTTACTGAAACTCGTTCACATAACAGATCAACAAAAGAAAAAAAAACTTTGTAATCGTTATCGAGTTATTGACAACGAGTTGTAATTGCTTTTGATTGATACGTAAAAAATGCGAGATATCTTGTTATGCGTTTATAATGTGTTAGCGTGAATTGGCTTTAAAGATAAATAGTCGTCATTTTGCATGTTTCTTATCATCCGGAAAGATAAGTCCAAAGAAGTATATAAAGAAGTACACATATACATTCTCATGCACGTGCGTTCATAAACATGAAAATAAAAATACATAGAAGAATAAAGAGTAGTAGGAATAGAACAAAAGCCAAATTATGAAAATTAAAAGAAAGAATGAAAAGCAAATTTCGAGAAATAAGAAAGTAAGTGTAAGAAAACTAAAAAAGAAAAAAAAAAGAGAGAGAAGGAAAAGAAGAAAAATAAGAAACAAGCTTAAAAACAAAATTATCAAAATAAATTAGAGATCAGAATAAAAATGTAAGAAATGAGAAAAATAGGAAAATTAAAAACGAGAGCTTGCGAAAATTAAAAGAAAGATATAAAAGCAAATTTCGAGAAATAAGAAACCAGAACGAGGTGTAAGAAAACTAAAAAAAAAAAGAAAGAAAGAAAGAAAGAAAGAAAGAAAGAAAGAAAAGAAATAAGAAACAAGCGTAGAAGCAAAATTACAGAAATAAATGGAAAAAATAAGAATAAAGATATAATAAATGAGAAAAATAGGAAAACTAAAAGGGAAGTTAGAGAAATTATAAGAAAGAATGAAAAGTGAAAGAAAAGGGAAAAGAAAATAATGAGGGAACAACTTACGAAGAAGAATAAAATGAAAATAAGAAAACGATTTAATTAACTAAACAAACACGTTGGGAACTCGTGAAAACTCGTGGGATAACTTTCAATGGTCGACCTGCTTATTTAAAATTGGCGCGCTTTTTAAACTTACTCTCCGAGAGGAAGTTCCAAAAAGGAAAGAGAGATCCAAATCCACGATCTTTTTATGCAACGAGCGTGATAATTTTTTTCCGTCCTAATTGTTAACTCATCGCTTTCCTGGCATACTCCGCGAGTCCCGGAAACAAAGTGAAAAGATACCACTACAATATTTCCTGGTGCAGCGTGTGCAACAACGATATACCAACTCAACCAAAACGTTAAATGCATACACACGATATGCATACATATGCATTTACCAATTGCTTTTGAATATTCATCATGAATCCGAAAAAAGAAAAGAAGGAAAAAAAAAAACATTATTCCACGCGAGAATAGTCATACTTCGTATATAGAAAACATAATCGTATTGATGACTGACGAAATTGATTTTAACTTTGTTTCTTTTTTTTTTAATTATTATTTTTGTTTCGTTTTCTTTTTTCTTCCTTCTTTTGTATTTTTATTACATCATTCGAAGACACGTACTTACTTATTTACTTCCGAGTTTTCTTTTTACATCACTATCCAATCAGATTCGACTTCATACCGTGTACATAAATTATTTCTACTTCGAAAAACGTCCGTACGTGCGTTCGTGCGTGTGCATACGTGTGTATCTTTAAGCAAAATAAAGAAAAAAGAGAGAGAGAGGGAGAAAGAAAAAATAATAAAAAGAAATTGATGTCACGAGTACGAACGTGTATTACGCAAAAAAGGTCAGCGTTCGAGTTTATGTCTGTGAAACTGAATACGTATATTAAAACGCCATATATATATATACATATATACATGCATATATACGTGGTGTCTCATTCCATCGATTAAACACAAATATCAATTAACAATGCTGAATCTTTCAAAGTCGATACTTTGATTGTATATTTTTGTAAAGAAAGAAAAAAAGAAAAAAGAAAGAAAGAAAGAAAGAAAAGAATAGGACGATTATTTATAAGCGAAATTTAAAAGACGCATCGATGAAATATCGTACACCCTGTATATATTGACGAATATGTACCACCATGTTACGCACGCAACACGGTCCAATTTCGTTCTACGAGAGGCTCGTACAATTTGCGTGCGGCGAATGACAGAGAAACGAATGCAACGGATAAGGCTACACACCTTTTGCTTCTTCCGTTCTCGTGCGCAATAGTTCAAGTCAAATATATACTATGTGAATTTTACGATCGCATCGTACCGTTTTACGTCCGCTTTATATATATCTAAATATATACGTACATATATATATATAGATAGATAGATACACGCCATATATGTATGTGTTTGCATATGTGTGTTATGATTTCTTACATTCATATATATATATATATATATATATATATATATATATATATATATATATAAAATGGGACTATAGATATGATTTCTTTTTTATGTTTTTATATGTAGCTTCTATGCATACGATTGCTCTTTTATGTATCTATGTATGTATATATATGTACGTACGTACGTATGTATATGTGTGTAATACTTTATATTTACACGTGCCATCTCAAAAACAAGAAATATGAATAACATAAACGTGCGACCTTTAGTGACAAATCTTCGCCATTTTTACATACCAATCTCGATGACATATTGGTTCTGTATCTTTCCTTTATTTTTGATTTTTGTCCAGATTTCATCGATAAGTTTCATTCGTTCTTATTGTTGGTACAATATTATCGCCTTTTTGTAATGTAAAACTTGTTTAAAATCAAAGAAAAAAGAAAGAGATTTTATAATAAAGAGAAAAAACTGTATTTCATTATGAAAGACTATGTTCGTTTAAAATATTATTTTGAAAGTTATATTTATAGTTTTTATCACCGTTCAAATTTATTATTGATTTTTGGTTTATTATCAAATATATTGCATAAATGGTAAAAATATATTTTTGAGATATAGATTTCTGTAAATAATAGAAAAGGATAGAAGATTTGTTAAATAAAACGGACAAAACTTCTAGATACACTTAACATTTTTTTATATAGCAATGATTATATCCTTCAGGAATCGAAGAAAAAAATAAATGAATTATATATAGTTAGTGTTCAAAGTAGGATAAATAGCATAGTTATTAGCCTCTGTATAGTCATTTATTTAATTATATGTTGGTGAAAGTTCCAAGATGTGTAACAGTTACCTAAATCATACATCATTAATTTTGTTCTTATTACCGAGTATTAAACGTGATCTGATACTAAACATGTAAAATAAGTCAGGAATGAAATGTATACATTACAAATTTATTAAAATCAAATACGATCGACATAATTTTTTATCGATTTAGGTAGTAATAATTCAGTTATACGATTCTATATATATATATATGCTCTACATTTTTATATTTTTATATAATTCAATTTATATATTAGAATTATTATAAACATTCAATTCTTCAATTATTATTTATAAAATATTTCATATTTTGATAAATCAGATCATCGTTATTTAAATCGTCATATATCGATAATAACGATGATTCATTTTATATTCATATAAATAATTACAATCTCTATGAAATTATGAAATAAAATGAGAACAGAGTTAAGAGAAAATTATTTCGTGTTAAATTAGCATTAAAAAAAAAAAAAAGAAGATACAATCAACCGTACATTTATGCTAATAATGGATTCATAAAATTTATAAAAGAGAGTGCTATAAAAAGTTAAAACCCATTATTGTTTATTATTGTTTTCAACTATCAGATTTAATTCTCATAAATATTAATATATACGAACGCTATTTTTAATAATTATTATACGTTGAACATTTTTATCTTATCATTGCATTTAAAAAATATTAATCCAACACAAATACAATGTTTAATTGAGTTTAATATTTTTCGAATTTGTCATTGATAAAAAAAAGTTAATATTTCTAAAAATAATAAATTCTTTCCCTAATCTTTTTTTATTATTTCACAAATCGACTACTTTATAAAACGATTTGAACGGCCATTAACACAATGTTACAGTTCAAACTCCATATTAATTAATCTACAAATTCGTACCGAATAAGAGATATAACTTTAAAGTATCTTAGATTTTTCCAAACTTTTATCTATATTTTCATTATTCGACAATATCATTTATCATATTATATTATTATTATTATTATTATTAGCAAAAAGTCTAAAAGAGTGATAGTAAATACTTATATCAAATGATATTCTAGGTCAATCTATCAAGAACGAATAGAAACGTTACAATCACTCAAAGATAGTTTGATAGATCCATTAAATCGATTCATCACAGTTGAAGCTTGTTGTACTTTAGGAAGAAGACCACGCGATGCGCGTTCATTTCTGTCATTGGTGATGGTGATCGAACGTATCATGTCGGCCGGACGGATATACAATCGAGTCCTCGTTTTTCACGGTACGATGAGCACCGACCATAATGCTTCGCGATTTGAAAAGCGAGCGTCAAAAGATCCGGTCTACTTCCACCCGTTCAATTACCCACCTCGATGCATGGTGTCCGATGCTTCTTCGATAGATATTTAATAAAGTGACCAACTGGAAAAGGATTCGATATAAAAAAAACAGGATAGATGGACTGATAGATAGATAGATAGATAGATAGATAGATAGATAGATAGATAGATAGATAGATAGATGAACACACAAATTTTATAATCATAAGTTACCAAAGGAAAGCAGGATAGATGCTATATAAATCAGCAAAAAATCGTATATTGAAACTAATAATAATAAATTATTATTATTATTATTATTAGTATTAGTATTAGTATTAGTATTAGTATTAGTATTTCCATTGTTTTTTACTATCATACTTTTCTAATTGGATATATCTAAATCTTTCAAACATGTGCCAAGAGTTTACGATCTAATAAATGCCTACGTGATGTCAGTATACACACACACGAACGTACACATGATGTCAGTAAAAAAGGAAAAAAGAAATAAAGAAAAGAAACAAAAAATAACAAGAAAGTCCACCTACTATCTTTCGACCTACATAAATATATCACGAGTATTGGGCGCGAATTAGAAAGCGACGCAGGACATTTAACGTTCTAATTTAAGAAAATTGAAACGCATGCTTGCAAGTAAGTACGTACTACGTATGTACGTACATACTTACTTAGATAATGTACGTAAGTACGCTCTCCTTGTTTCATCGTGTAGAAAGGAGGATAGTCGTATTGTATTCATTCAAGAATAATAACAAGCAGAACAATAATAATAAACAACGAAGATGTACCAAACAATAATAAAGAACGATTCGATTCAATGTTTATGCCGTTTATCCTTTCGATGTCACTTTTCCATAGAACATGCTTCATCCCTGAACGGTCCTTAAATAAATGAAACGTCATAATAGTAAGTGTGTATTCGGAACGAACAAGTCCATACTTCCTACTAGCACATTACGACTCGTGATCGATGAACTAGAGAAAGTCGAGCAGGGTTTTACAGTTTCCATTGTTCGTTATTCGCGTTGCATCATGCATGAACGATAACCGGCCACGAATCGTTCGCGGCCATTTTGCTTAACGATGAGTCACGTGATCAATTACGAATATTTCCATATATGTATGCAAGTACTTGCTTACATACGTTCCTGAAACTAATAAGAGAGAGAGAGAGAGAGAGGAAAAGACAAAGATAATAATAATATATTGTTATTGTTAAAATGATATATATATATATATGTATACTCCATATTTTTTTAGTTTCATTGTCACAAGACTTAATATTTTTAACAGATTTGTTAATTATACACTTTTTTACATCAATGGTAATAAGATTAATATCACGAAAACTTTAGGAAGGATACGTAAAAAATACATGCCATAAGAAATACATAGCATATTGCTACAATAAGTATAACGTGATCAATTAATTGAATATTTCCACGTAAATACATATGATCTTGAAATAAATAAGAAATAGTTATCAATGTATCATTATCGTTAAAATAATATATTTTTCATGTGTTTCCTCTAAATCTTTTGGTCAAAGAAAACAATATTCTCGATAGATCTTTTGATTATTCACAGTTTTACGTTAATGGTTATAAGGTTAGAATCATGAAAATGTTAGGAAGGACAAATAAAAAGAATATATTATCACAATGAGTCGGTAATTATTTTTCTATGTACATATCATTTATTATTATTAATATTTCGATATAAAATAGAAAAAGAACAAAAATAAAAGATGGCGTCTTGAGATCTTAGTACGCTTATAACGACGTAATTCGACGAATTAAATCGAAACGAGGTCAATTATCTTCACCGAACAGGATAACGACATTAATGCGAAAACGTCGTTATCCGGAAACGTAGTGGATCAAAGGGCCATGAGAGCTGACTCGTTCGATTTACCCAGTTCGTCCTCGTCTCTTGGGAATCCTTGCCTCTTCAAACGACCTTAACACTTTTGCAAAAAGGGGAGGCCGATATGATCCCTGTGTGCGAGTAAGGATAGATGTGTCCGTGTGTGTAAATATGTCTGTATGTGTATTTCATGTGTTTGTATATGTAAGAGAGAGCGTTTAAAAGATAATTTCAGAATAGACGGAACGTCGCACGATCCTCGTGGTTTTATGCAAATCGTAATGAGAAAATTTAACGAGGTAGATTAATTTCAACGATCATTGCGATGTTTCATGATGTCGTACTTTCGTTCGAAAAAGAAAATTCGTACTACGATACGACACGTATCAATCACCAAAATGAAAATTAAAGTGTCATTGAAAATAATGTCTTCGATACTTTATATATCTTATATTTATATACACTTGTGTATATGAGTGTGTGTTTCAAGTTTAGATATAATTGATCACATGACTCATTATGAGAAGATAACCTCCATCTGTCCCTTTTATATGTTCTTCCTAATGTTTGTATAAATCTAATCTAAACGATGATTAACATTAAAACGTAAATAACAATAAATAATCTATGAATATTATAACAAGTTTTGTGACGACGAAATTAAAAGAAAATATGACTAATACATTATTTGAACGATAATAATGTACTAATAACTATCTTATTTATCTCAAGATCGGATGTAAATACTTTATGGAAACATTTGTAATCGATCACGTGATTTATTGAAGCAAGATGGCCGCCATCTGTTATTTTTACATGTCCTTCCTAACGTTTTTACGATTCTAACCTTAACATAACGATTAACGCGAAGACATGAATAACAGAAAATCGAATATTAAGTCTTGCGAAAGTGAAACTCAAAGGGAGACATGAGAAATACATTATTATACGTAACAACAATAATTTATTAATAACTTATCCCATTGATATTACGATCGTATTTATCAATAAGAATATAACAAAATTGTATCATACTCGATATTTATTAAATTAATATATTACCAAAATTTGGTTTGTATATTACACGAAAAATAAATTTTTACTATATATGTACATACGTAATATAATAAAAACTAGGACGCGAATAAATAAACCAAGAAGAAGAAATAAATCGTATTGGAAAAGTTGTCGAGATTGTAACTTCACTCGGTGTGCACGGAAAGTTAAAGAAGATATATTTCGACATTCTCGTATCCGTGAAAAGTTCTCTAAAGAAAAATGCGTCCAACGATATCTCTCAAGACAGAAGGAGACAGAAGGAAGAGAGAGAGAGAGAGAGAGACAGAAATAGAAAAAAAAAGAGAGAGAGGAAAAAAGAAAGAAAAGAGAGAGAGAAAGAGAGAAACATGTTAACGCACACTGTCGAAGCACGTTCGTCTCTATGGCGCAAGACAACGCTTGGAACGAAGATAATTAACGTCGACTTAAGAGAGGTTAAGTGGCCGCGAACCTAATAAGCGCAGTCTGACGGATGAAACTGGAAGTCCAGTCGAGAACGAGTCGACGAAGGAAGTCGACGAATTAGGAACTAGCTCGTTCTGCGTTCTTAACAACGTTCTACGAAATTTGCATTTTCTCTTGTTAACGATTACTGTTACGTTATTAAGATTTCTACGATGAATGTATGTATGTATGTATGTATGTATGTATGTATGTATGTACATATTAAAAGGTCCTTTCGACCATATTCCTATATTATTCGATAATATATGAGAATAGTTGTCAACAAATACAATTAAAAAAAAAAAACGGAGATATACGATCGATCGTTTGTATCATATTAATACTATTGACAAATTTAGAAATTATATTTACGTTTAGAAATGACTTTTCAATAAAAGTGTCTTCTTCTTTGCAAATGAGTTTTAAATGAAAAATAAATTATAAATAAATAAGATTGATAGAGCGAGCTACAAAATTGACGAGTAGATCGAATAAAATAATTTCAACAAAAAATTACGATGTATCAAAATTACTGTAGAAAACGTTTTTCTACGTACGATTAATGCGAAATGATATAAAAAAAAAAAAAAGAGAGAAAAAAGAAAGAACACCTTAAAAATAAAATATATAAAACTTTTCAATGAACTTAATAACAGTACAACGAAATGTGTGGTAACATCTTTCAAGCTTCGTATGAAATTAATGTACGATGAACTTTGTACGAT
This sequence comes from Vespula vulgaris, assembly GCF_905475345.1. Classification (NCBI taxonomy): domain Eukaryota; kingdom Metazoa; phylum Arthropoda; class Insecta; order Hymenoptera; family Vespidae; genus Vespula; species Vespula vulgaris. The sequence continues at coordinate 1,315,988 of NC_066596.1, read as the reverse complement.
TTCTATTTCCCAGAGTTACATTCTCATCATCGTAATTCTTGTCATTAGTTTGAACAGAAGTATACGCGTCGAGATATAACGTAAGTTGTAAGCCATCCGTCAAAAGTAACTACAGGTTACATACATCTATATACACACACACACGTATATTTATATATACATATATACTGTTTTATAACATTTCACAACATTACTTGCGGGTTTCATCGAGCTACCTGTATACACACACACACACACACACACACACACACACACACACACACACACATATGGTATGATAGTAAAGAGGAAACTCGTAAGTTGCGACTTGTATTAAATATAAAAAAAGTTTTAGGTAACGTTGGATCTCAGTAGAAATCAATAAAATTCTCTGTGCATTAAACGAAATCGTTAGAAGTTGTATGAAATAGCTTAGAGTAAAAGGAATTAGAACACCTGGACAATCTTTACTTTTCCTTTTCCTTCTTTTTTTTTTTCTTTCTCTTTTTTCCTTTTTTTTTTTTTTCTTCCCATCAAGACGTGTGTAGATAATCGATTGCAATATCAAATGATCGGTCGAACAGATTGCCCGGAAGGTAAGGAATCAAGTTGGAAGCCCCGAGGCCATCGTCCTTACATTAGATATTGCGTTTAGTTTTACACTGGATATTAGAAACGCCAATAACGACGACGAGTTACATACCTCTGAGAGACATGATTTTATAAAACGTCGATCTTCTAACGATACTCATGGGATCATTAGGCTCTAGTTTTTCTTCCTTCCTTTTCAATTTTTCTTTTTTCTATTTATACAGATATATCGGATAAGCCATCTAAGAGCTACTATTTTTGTTGTTTATTAATGATAGAAACAAATTTCTTAACAGTAATATATTTTGTTCGTATTGGAGTATTATATGTTTATTTATATGATTTATAAATTTTGCATGTAAACAGAAAAATCGTATTATGAAAAGAATTGTTTCATTTCAATTAACTCATTCGATTTCTAGTTTAGTAAATTAAATTCGTTTTCATATATTAGTTTAAACTATAAATTAATTTTTATTTAATCAATTAAAAGTTGTTTCATTAAAAAAAAAAAATATATCAAAAACTCTTTCCCATTGTACATATATATGTGTGCGAAATTATTAAAGTATATTGATTAATATGGTAATTAATATTTTATATAATTTTAAATACAAAATCATACAAAATTTTTTTAATTTCTATACTTTGTATACATATATATTAAGAATATATGAGTATATAAATTTGTTTTCTGTGACCACTGCGATCGTCGTAAAATGACTCATTTCGTATATCTCGATACTTGAATATACTAATCTCATATTGCTCATATTATTATTCACAATCATTATTATTCATATTTTAAATTAGAAAAATCGATTTATCCGAAATATCAAAGTCAAAAATTAAAAGAGCTCGATCGGAAAGAAAAATCAATAATTCTACATGTATTGATGAATAAAGTAAAAGTTCAAAAAAAAAATCGTATGAAAAAGAAAAAGAGAAAGAAAAGAGAGAGAGAGAGAGAGAGAGAGAGAGAGAGAGAGAGATGTCATTATAAGTTATCCATCGTCAGCTCGAAGCGTTTCGAAAAAGACCCTCGTAAAAGCGAAAGAAGGCTCTTTCGAGTAAGGCTTTTCTCTCGCTAGGGAACAATCGAGTCTTCAAATCCAATGCTCGGTTGCTCAACGATAGGTACTCTCGGCAATGACGACAATAACAAGCGAGCTCGATGAGGAAAAAAAAAAGAAAGAAAGGGAGAGGAGAGAGAGAGAGAGAGAGAGAGAAAGCTTAGGTCGTGAAATCGTCAAAAGGCTCGAAAGAAGTTCCACGTGGGAGTGGAATTAGAGCATCAATAGAAGATTCTATCGATTGCTTAAACCCGGAAGGTTTTTCGCGGTTGATTTACCGTCGTGATTCAGGATTCACAAAGTGCATTTCAAAGTAAATTGTCGAAGGTTATGACGCCTAGTATGTATGCATATGTATATATATAAATATATATATATATATATGTATGTATTATAGGTACGTTTGTGTGTGCAATATACGAAAGCAAAATGTATATAAATACTTATGTATGTGTGTGTATGTATATATGTACATAGAAATGGTTGTTTAAGATTCGAAGGATATACTAACTCAAAACAATATATTCTCTTCGTGACCTTATCACTGTTTCCGGTATAATATAGACTTTTAAGGTTTCATAGATATGAATAAAAGGAAAGAAAAGTAAATAGGGTAGATAATGATCGTCGTCGTTGTCGTAGTGTAGTCATATTCTTCATCGTCATTATCGAAGTGGTAATTTTCTATGAGGAAAGGCCTTTTACAAACCGAGGACGTTTAAATCAAAAATGGTTGAAAAGACCATTGGTCGTGTCGATTACGATTAAATAAATTCTTTTCTCTTTCTTCTTGTTTTTTATCTTTTTCCTTTTTCCTTTTTCTTTCTTTTTTTTTTTTTATTATCATTATTATTTATTTTTTTTTTTAAATCGAGATATGATTTATGGTTTGGACGTTATTTTGAAAATTGACGTGCGACGTCAATAAAAAGAGATTTTACAGTTATTGCCAATCTCGTTACGTTGTAATATCACAAAGTCGACGTCAAATTACTTTGCTATGGACAAAAATATATATGTACATATGTATATAAGGAAATATTTATTATCTCTAATACGTGTGACGATCGTAAATTCACGGTATAATTTTTAAATAAAACAAATATATACATATATAGAATATATTTTTTAAATAAGCAAGTTTTGTTACAAGAATATAGATATTATAAAACATATCTTATAAAAAGACAACAATTTAGTACATTTCATTCTATGACTATCTTTAAAATATCAAAAATTTTTGAAACTACGATTGATACCGAATGAGATTATGAATATTATTGTTTTTCAAAAGGATGAGTCAACGCCCCTCTATTTTGTTATAGTTGTTTCTAGACTGAATCAGAAGAACGAAGTTTTCTCGATAGAAAAGATGGATTGATCGTGCCACGTCAAGGTTTTGGGCTCGACCGACCGAGTCCGAAGCTTATTCTTTTCTAAACTTTTTATTCTGGAAATTTATCAATTCTCTAAGCTGTGTACTTACTTACTTACTTACTTACTTACTTATTTAAGCAAAGATCAATAGCCATAAATCGATTAAAACAACGAATCGCAGCAATACAACACAACAAAACAAAACAGTTCGTACCTACTCTAACAAAGTCTAACAAGGTCACATAACATTGAAATTTATTGAATTATCGTCTTCTTATTATATACAAAATACGTTTCATTAATACCTTATATTGTCTAATAAAACGTTTCTTACGTTTGTTTACGTTAGAAAATGTATTTATTAATCATTCTGTATACTCGTTTTATTTACAACGAACTTATATTACTATCCTTCGCTATACGTCCTTGACTCTTTTACAATTCCATCGTGCTCTCTTTGAGCAAGGAAACAAAACGAAACAGACAGAAAGAAAAAAGAAAGAAAACGAAAAGAAAAGAAAAGAAAAAAGAAAAGAAAGAAACAGTTCTTCTTCTGTTCGTAACGGACGAAGGCAACGATTATTCGTCGCGCGATTTCAGAAGCAACGGTGAGAGATAGGTGGGGGTTGAAGATGGGACGGGGGAGGGTGAAAGGGGTAGCCATCTTTTGTTATCGTCGACCAGTTATTCTGGTGGGTCAACTTTTTTCTCACCCGTTGGCACAAAAGCCATACCAGTGAGGAAACTGCGGTAAGATTTTGGCAGCAGGGACGGTCGATGGACGACTATGGTAAGAACTTAACATTGTTATTATTATTGTTATTATTACTGTTACTATAATCATTATTATAATCAATTATAATTATTATTCCTCGATTTATTAATTAAAAAAAAAAAAAATTGTAAGAAGCACTATAAATACATATATACATTTCCGTACGAAAAAGAAAGTAAGTACTACATACGTCTTACGTAGTACTATTTACGTTTCACGTAGTACTACTGACGTATATTATCTAAAAGAAGTATTAGACGAAAATCAAAACAAACGTAAAAAAGAAAAAGAGCAAGAAACAACGACGACGCTTCTCTTGCGTCTAATAATTCGCCCTATCGAGCGCTGTTCGTTCGTCGTGTGAACTCTACAGAAAGAGATATAAACTCTTGTTGGTGGGGAGAGGGAAATTAGTATGTGTATGTGTGTATATGTACATATACGTATCGTGTGTGCGTGCGCGTTAGAAAGAGAGGTAAAGTTTAGTGAGAAAAAGGATGAAGTAAAAAAGAAAGAAAGAAGGATAGAAAGTGAGAGAGAGAGAGAGAAAGAAGAGAGAGAAAGAAAGAGAGAGAAAGAAAGAAAGAAAGAAAGAAAGAAAGAGAGAGAGAGAGAGAGAGAGCTTGTCTCACGGGCGGGGCTCGTAGTGCGAGCGAGATAGAAACAAAAAGAGAGGAAGGAGTATCGGCTGGCGGGGAGGGGGAGCTTGAATCCCGCAGCGTAAAACTAAGCATGCCACTCGTGGCGTCTCAGTCGCAGGATCGCACGCGCACCGTCAACGCATCGGCGACTGATTCTCCTTCCTCTTTTACCGGTCATCAACACGTAAACTAACACACGTCAAGATTTACACGCATCATTCTATGTATATATAGTACTTTTCTTCTCGGTTGTGTGTAGGAAAGAGAAAGAGAGAAAGAGAGAGAGAGAGAGAGAGAGAAGTATTGGAAAAATAAGGTGAGAAAAAGAAGGAAAAGAATAGATATATATTATATATATATATATATCTGTATGTATATATATATATTCTGTCTTACTCTTTAAACGATATCGAACGGTATTTCGACGTGAGAAAAAAAAACGGAAAGAAAAAGAAAAAGTACGAGATTTACTCTCTCTTTCGAATTCACAGGATTATATATATATATATATATGTACGTATGTATGTATGTATATATGTGCATGGGTTTACTACGCGCGTGCTGCTTCTGGACAGACTACGCGGAGTTTGAGGTTAGGAACAGTCGTATTCGTCATTTACTCTCCGTCTACTAGTACTATCGGTCGATTCGATCTGTGTGCAGCAGTAGTAACAACAGTAATAGTAACAACAGCAGTATTATCAGCATTAACAACAACAACAATAATAGCAGCAGCAGCAGCAAGGTGGTGTTATTCTTTCGAACTGGTGTGAGAATTATATATATATATATATATATATATATTCGTAAGCGTTCGTGCACGTAGTACATCACACCATACCGCATACAATATACAACATACATACATACATACATACATACACGTACGCACACACATATTATATATATGTTCGAAGGAAAAAGAAAGAGAGAAAAAAAGAGGGTAGATAGTAGACGTCGCTTGAATCACTGAAGCACTGCCTGGTGAGACGAAGACGAACGACAGCCGATAAAGCGAAAAGAGTTAAACGTCGAAGAGTAAAGAGTAAGAAGGATAGAGGAAAGCGAGAGGGGTACACGACCGTCGGTTATGTTCAACTGTAAAGAAGAAGAAGAAGAAGAAGAGAGGAGGCAAAGCTAATGGCTCTTAGGATAGAAGGAAAAGAACACTGAACGGGTCATACCAATGACGTAAAAGGTAACGGATCTTTTTTTTTTCTTTTTTTTCTTTTCTTTTTCTTTTTGTACATCTTTTTTTTTCTCTCCTTTTGTTTTACAAATATGTATGTATACGCGTTTGATTTTTTTTTGTTTTCTGTCGTCTTCCTTTTTTTTTTTCTTTGAAACGAATATAACATTCGAGACGTAGTAATTCGTTACTCCCTCGACGAGAACGGAATAACAGATCGATATGGAATTATAACATTGTTCTCTGGAAATTGATCGAATTTTTTTTTTTCTTTCATCAGTGTTGATCGGTAGACATTTTGTATATTGCTTTGATATATAGAAGTTCGTATAAATGGAGAGACGTCGTATGTAACTATTTACGCGTATTACGTAGTTCACGAAGAGGTTAGGATTTTCGTTTTTATGTTTCCGTCAGAGTTTAATGTCTAAGCTTGTGTATATATACATATATATTTCTCTCTCATACTCACTCTCTCTCTCTCTCTCTCTCTCTCTCTCTCTTGTTTTTAACCAAACTTCAAGGTTATCGATGTATTTTTTTTTTTTAATCAATGATATATTTATACAATATATATAAATATACATATATATAGTCGATAAAAATCGATATTTCGTTACGTTCCTTTCTCGTGTAACTAGATACCGGATAAATCTATCGAGTATTACGTAGTTCGTATCGATTCTTTTGTGCCACGTACGTTAAAAGGACTCTCTTTTCTCTTTCTCTCTCTGTCTATCTTTCTCCTTCTCTCTTTCTTCTCTCTCTATCTCTATCTTTCTCTTTCTCCGTCTCTCACATATTTTCTTATAAAAGTCGATTATCTTTCGTAATAACGAAGTCAATCATTTGCCTCTATTAGGTCATTCGCATCGACAGTACGATCATTTTCTTATACGATAGAAACTCTATTTTAACTAACGTTATATGTCGTAAGCATTTGTCTATGTCGTCTATTATCTATTAATCGACGTAACCTTTAACGTAAAAACGTTAGTTTAGCTTTTAAACGAAAATTATTGTACCGTGTTGTTAAGAATTTCAACTGTTCGATTTGTGCTCTGTGTAGGATATATAATTTTTTTTTTTATAATTCTACTTCTCCTTTTCATCTTTCTCATCTTTCTCATCTTTCTCTTTCTCTCCAATTCCTTCTTGTCGCGGTATTTAGAGATGCTTCATTAAAGTAAATTAAAGGTTGGCTAACCTTCGTCGAAGCGTAGATTTTCACCGAGTATCATATTGGCTGTGTTACAACGTCAGGTTTGTTATTAAATTTAAAGATCGTATATAAGAATCGTGAGCCGATCGTTAAAGAAAATTCTATTTCTCGTTTAAGCCGAGCTTCAAAAGTATTATAACGATATTAAATATTCGATATTATTTAACGATAACAATTCTATAAATTACGATAAATATTGTGGAAATCATTCGGTAAAAAAAAAGTGTCCTATCGTAAGCGTGTATAAAACTAACCTAAAACTGTGCGTTATATGGGAAACGAAAATAAGTAATTTTAGATCATCGTCTTATGAAAATTAGAGAAAATATTATTTCGTGAAGTAATAATAACATATTTGGTATTCGATATTATCTATCGATAATAATTCGATAAATTATGATAAATATTCGAATTCTTTCGATGAAAAAAGAATTGATATCGCATGCGTGTATAAAACTAACCTAAAATTGCATATTATATGGGAAATAAGAAGAAGTGATTTTTAGATCGTGTATCGTAGTATCGTTGTATGAAGATTAAAGAAAATACTATTTCTTGTTATATTAATCGTCGAAAAGTAATATATTAAGTATTCGATATTATCTATCGATAACGATTCGATGATTTACGATAAATATCGCAATTCTTTCGCTAAAAAAAGAAATGCTGTCGTATGCGTGTATACTACTAACCTAAAACTGCATATTATATCGAAAATAAGAAGAGGCCTTACCTTAGATCGTGCATCGTTATACGAAGATTAAAGAAAATTCTACTTCCTGTTAAACTGATCTTCGAAAGGTAATATATTAATTATTCGATATTATTTATTGATAACAATTTGACGAATTAGACTACATTGATGATAAATATCAGAATTCGTTGTGTAAAAAAAGAAATATCCTCGTATATTCGTATAAAGCTAACCTAAGATTTATATATTACATGAGAAATAATATGTAACGTTTGATATCGTTTCAATCCTTGTCGCGTTGTAGTTAAAAAAAAAGGTTCTCCCCTTAATAGATTTTCGATTACATAATGTCTGTCAATAATAATTCGACAATAAATCGAGTTAATACATGAGAATGTTTACGATAAAAAAGAATATATAAAAAAGATGCGATCATCGTACGTTCATTGGGCTAACCTAAAATTATTTTCATATTATACGTATAAAGAAGATCCTAGGATACGTAGTATTAAAGAAAGAAATGAAAAAAAAAAAAAAAGAAATTACGTAACGGGTAAATAACCTAAAATAACGTTACTTTAATTTATTATACGACAAAAAAAAAAGAACCAAAAAGGGGTTAGTATACATAAATCCGAGAATGTTTGAGAATTGAAAACAAGAATAACATGATTCAAATGAATAACCTAAAATTACGTTACTCATTTATTATACCTACATTAAAAAAAAAAAAAAGAAAAGAAAAGAAAGAGAGATAGAAATACAGAAAGAAATAGAGAGAAAGAGACAGAGAGAGAGAGAGAGATAGAGAGAGAGAGAGAGAGAGACATGAAAGAGAAAAAAAAAAGCTTGCATTCTTTTTTTTCTTTTTCATTTTTACGTTCTTAGAGGATCTCAATTATAATTGAGAAATAGCGGCACGTAAGAGCAGTCGTTGGAGCATCATCTTCGTAGAGAACTCCCGAGCATCGTCGGTTTAACTTGAGCGTGTGTAAAGGCACTTTATCGGGTAGACGTCGACGTAAACATACGGGATGTAGAAGCTGCTTTTGCACGCGTATGAAAGAGAGAGAGAGATAAAAAGAAAGAGATAGATAGATAGATAGATAGATAGATAGAGAGAGAGAGAGAGAAAGAGAAAGAAAGAAAGAAAGACAGAGAGATAGAAATAAAGATAGAGATAGAGAAAGACATATATATATATATATATATATATATATATATATATACGTGCACGAGAGTCAGAGTCGCGCACGGAAACGTGACGGTCTCGTACTACCTGTTATACCCAGGTTCGTTCCCACGGTTCACGCGTGGCTTTCGAGCCCGTGTGTCTCGACCCGTTTTCTCTAGCGTGCGTGCGTGTACAAGCACGGGATATTCGTGAGAGAACCCTAACGCCGAATTAGTTTCCTTTTCATATGTTTCTCTTTCTGTTTCTCTTTCATTCATTCATTCATTCATTCTTACGTTATGTCTTTCATTTCTTCAGTTTTCTTTAGTTTTCTTTAGTTTCTTTATAGTTTCTTTATAGTTTCTTTATAGTTTCTTACTTGTTTACTTTTCATTTCTACTTTTGTTTATGTACGTCCAATGAAACTGCGATCTATATGCCAACTCATCGATTTTTTTTTTTTTTTTTGTAATTGATTCTCGTTGCAAACTCGTTAAATTTCATATCGAAGTTTTCTAAGAATTAAAAGTTTTTTCTTTCTTTTTTTTCTCTTTTTTTCTTTTCGTAGTTTAGTCGATGAATATAATCGATTGGTCGATTGTTAGTTTAAGAATCGGTTGAATATTTCGTTAGAGGAGTAATAGAAAAGTTTTTAAAAAAGGAAGGGATTGAATATGTATCAACTAAAAGTTTCGTTATTTCGTGCTTCTGAAATATTTGAAGATTTTTAAAAGGTCGAGGTAAAATAATAGACTACCGGTTGGATCGAAAGTTTGATGACTCTTTTTCTTTTTTTCTTTTTAATAATTGGATATTTTAATCAATTATTTTTTGAGAAATTATTAAGCAAGTAGGTATAATAATCAACGAAATATTTTATTATCAACGTGTATAGTTATATGTATTACATACCTTCGTATTTAAAGAATCTTTTAAGAGGTAATTAAGAAAAGTGAAAACATAAAACAATCGTAGAATATGTGTAATTGTTACTATGATAGGACTGTTAATTGAGAACAACAATATAAAAATTAATTTATGATAATCAAACTAATAATAATTTATAAAATTCAATATACAAAGTCTCCATTATTATTTTTTTATATGAATAATCGACATTTTTTAATCATATTTCTTCGTACAATTTATCAAATTTAAAGTGTTATTTAATTTAATTATTTTTGTTCGTAGTTCTTCTGAATTTCAATGTCGCTGATATTAGTATTATTATTTCTTTGTCTACATAAAAGACATTGATATCTCGTTAATTATTAACTTTAGATCTTTACTTGTTCAATAGTTCTTCAAGGACGATTGATTAAAATATATAACTAATTTAACAGTCTAACTTTAGCAGGCCAACTTTTTATAAGAAAAATTATAGATTATTAAACTTTCGGTTTAAATGAAAGTAGGATATTTTATATCGTACTCTTAAAACGTTTTACACGTGAAATCGTAAAACTCTCCTTAATATATATGTGTGTATATATACTACATATATATACATATTTCTTTTTTGCTTCTAACAAAGGAGATGTTTAACTACGCTCTTTAATTTATTATTATCCTATATAGCGTACTATATAAGATATTGAGATTGTGAGAATAATTATAAAAGTTCTCATAGGATTATAAATTTTGTTATCTTTAAATTATTATCTTAAATTTATTTATTTATTATTTAATTTAATTCGACCGAACAGGACACTTTTTTTTTCGCGATTAATAATTTTTCTTTTTTGCCTTTATCACTTTTATTTCTATTTGTAGTTATACACACTTTTACATTTGTATCGTATTTGTAACGAATTAACAATTATGAAAGTCGTAGATAATGAAATCTTTTTATAGAGATGGGAAAATCGAGGTTATCGTACTCGAACAAGTTTCTCTTTTTCTTAGTTATATTTATTTTCCTCTTTCTTTTCTTTCTATCATTATCATAATAATTAAGAGTTTTCAAAGAATTGTTATCTTTTAATTCGAGTAATTGATGATCAGTATATATCTCTACATATATAACGAATTACCGATGTTAATAATATTATAACGATTTTAAGATAATAAGAATTTTTTATTACACTATCGAATCTCTCTTTTTTAAAATATTATCAGCAAATTGATTTTAAATGTCTTCATCATTGACATTCCTTAAGGTTTTATATATCCGTTTATTTTTATATTTTGATAATTTTTCAACGAAATTAAACTTTCTTTATTTGAACGATTAATTGAATACGTATGTATGTCTGTAATTAATTATTTCATTTAATAATATTTATTAAAGATGGCATAGATAATACGATCTTTATTGCACATGAGAAAATTGAGGTTATGTTACTGTAGCGAATTTCTCTTACTCATGATCTCTTTCTTTTCTTTCTATTTAGACTTCTTATATTGTGAGAACTTAGAACTGTATCTTTTAATTAATTGTCTTCAAATATCTCCATTGTCAACCATAAGATTTCTAAATATTCTTCTCTTTTCATATTTAATATCTTTCTAAGAATTATCTTTCAATTTGAATAGTCAACTATAATCGTACATTTCTTTGTCTAATCACATCAGATAACATTTAAAAATATCTTGAAGAATTTACGATTTTTGAGATATCTATTAAAATTAACATATTTTTTTTTCTTTTGTAATGAAGATATTTTCATGGTTTTTTATTTTATTTTATTTTATTTTATTGTGAAATATATGTAGTTCTACGTGAGATAAAGACGTGATAAAAGTTTATACGGTAATAGTGAAATAAATAATTTTTTCTTTTCTTTTTATTTCTTTTTCTTTCTTTCTGTGCAAAACATTAAAAATTACACATACTTTCGCAATAAAATCTCAGACAAAATTTGATAAAACACACGTACTTCTATTCGGCAGGTGTATATAAATAATCATAACTAATATAACAAATTTAAATGATATGAATGAACATAAATAATGAATAAATATATAAAATTATTTCACAAAAATAAAATCTCGTTACATCTGTTTGGATTATATTGAAATTTCAAAAAAGTCGATATATTTTTCGGCTTAAGATATATCTCAGGAATTTCGTGGGGATATATCGGCTCTAAGGTACTAAAAGGTTTAAAAGAAAAAATATATATATATATATTTTTCCTATTGCTTCCTTAACAAACGAGACATTCAACTTAATAAAAGCCCTTAATTTATTATCAACCCGTATATAGAAACTTTCCTCCTTTTATCTCGATAAAACGTTAGAAAATATTGTGCGGATCGACGATTTTAGTGACTACCAATCCGATTATTCCCTGTTCGACATAAGGCTCGTGACATAAAAAACTCGTGAGTCACGAGTTCGAAAATGTTGTTTCGTTGAACTCGTTGGAAGTAAGTACTAACGAAAGAGAGAGAAAGACAGACAGACAGATAGACAGACAGAGAGAAAGAGAAAGAGAGGAAATATCCCGTTTAGTGGAAACTAAGATAAAACTGAGCACTCTAATGGTTCTCCGCGGATTACTATACTCCTTTCGATAAGAAAGAAAAAAAATAAGAAAACTAAGAAAAAGAAGAAGAAGAAAAGGAGGAGAAGAAGAAGGAGGAGGACAACGACGATGGGCAGCAGCTTCATGTCGGCGTATCTGCATGGAAGCTGGTGACTCACGAAGCTTCTAAAAGTAGTCGTTTACCGATAAACAGGCTCTCCTATCGCGAGTAGTCACGTTCAACTTGAAAAACTCACGGATAATTTTTTGAAGGGGGTGGAAGGGGTTGGAGGGTGAAGTAAAGCTAGACGAAGTAAAGGGGAAAGGTAAAATGGACGCATTTCTTTCTTTCTTTCTTTTTCTTTTTCTTTTTTTTTTCTTGATCTTTCATACTTTTGTATATCTTATATTTATATCTTCTTTTATTTGATTAATAGAAAATTAATTATTAGATTAATGAATATCTGTTAGGTACGTCTAATTCTGTCTTTACTCGATGTATACGTTTTTAAATAATATGTGTAAATATACAGACATACTGTATTTGTGACAAATGGAGAGATTATGAACTAAAATAACATAAAAAAATGTCAGCGAAAATAATATAAAATTTATGAAAGATCGTGTCTTGATGAAATTTTGTCGTCTTTACGTTTTTGCATTTATTTTTATTTTCATAAACATTGCACACGTGGATATATAAAAGTATATATATATATGTATATTGTTATATAAGGTAAATTATCATTTGGAAAGAAAACTGAGCATATTAGCAATTCATAAATTAGGTCAAAACTTCGAAATATGATATAAAATTTGTAGAATTAAGCTAAATGATTATGAGTCGTCGTAACACGTAACGAGATTTTATTCGTTGTATTTTACTTTTTGTTTTCTTCCTTTCTATCTTTTTTTTTTTTTTCCTGTCAATTAACGCACGTACGTACGTACCAGTTTGCGTAAGACCAATTATAATCGGTATAAAAAAAAATAACACAGAGCTGAATAATCCGAAACAAGCGTCGCATTTTCTGTAATACGTAACAAACTTTTTTCTTCTTTTCTTTTTTTTCTTTAGAATTTTTTATTTAAAATTTCGATAGATCGCATGTTAAATCAAAACAAATTGTATAAAGAGAAAGAATGAAATTTTTTTTGTTTTGTTTCTTATTAAATCAAAATCGTGTGAAAAAGATCGCGTAAAAAACAGAATCGTATGCAAATTAAAAGTTTCTATATGATCAAAGTACTGTCAATTTTGTGTCATAGATAATTTTTGTTTAGACACGAAAAAAAGAAAATTAGATTACAGACGTCGAGTTGTTTTTGAAAAACGTATGCAAACGATATAATTATTTGTCTCAGTTCACTTTAATTAATTATTAGAATATTGATATTAACAAAGTACATAAATTATAATACAAATTTATAATTGTATTATATATAATTTTATAACATAATTTTTCCAATCATAAAAAATATGAAATATGATTTAATTCTAATTTAATAATACTTACAAATATATAATTTCTATCAAAACAAAGAAACGACCCCCCTCAAAAAGAAAAAAATTAACTGATCGACTTCGAATTTCTTTAAAAAAAATTCTATAGAAAGAATGCAACTACTAACAAAACTACTTTTCTTTTTCCTCTAACTAAAATCCAAATAATCATTAATAAACGATCGTTGAGGAAAGAATACTCGATAAAATCGATAACTACTAAATAAATCAATTCGATTACAAATAATACGAACAACAATTGTAATAAATTTTACGAATAATCAATTAAATCGATATCGTATAAATCTCAAGAAAGAACAAAGAAGAATAAAAAACGATTTCGCGTTCGTTCGTGCGTAAGATAGATAAACGGACAAACAAATAGACAAACAAACAAACAAACAAACAAACAAACAAACAAACAAACAAACAGACAGACAGACAGTTAGACGGACATACAGAGAAAGTGTAAGATGATGGTCAAAGGAAATGGAAAGGAAGTTACTCTCGCTCGGAGTTACGTTTCATCGATCCAACGATCCTACGAGCGATCAAGCATCGCGAAGAGAAACCAACCTCTCATTCATCTTTTTAACATCTCGAAAGCCGTAGCAGGAAATCGCGAGAAAGTCTCGCATAATGCGGCTTCTTAGGGAGAAAAATATTCAGACGGGAAGTATTGAGTCACATTTTAGAGAGAGACAGAGAGAAACAGAAAAAGAGAGAGAGAGAGAGAGAGAGAAAGAGTTACGCAAAACCTTTCACGGTGGTTGGATCAAAGAAATTACGAAGGAATAAACCTTCCCTCCTCTCTACTCCCCCTCAATCTCCATCTCTTTCTTTCTTATAACGCATATATGCGTGTGTGCACTCGAATCGAACGAGACACGTAGAGATCTTGATAAATTCGTTGCTTTCTCTCTCTCTCTTTTTTTTCTTATTATATTCGTCTCTCTTCTACTTTCTGGTAATATGTATCTGCCTCTGCCCATGTGTGTAATCATGCGAAAAAAAAAACGTGCATCATATTCTCGTTTATTCGTTCGTTCGTTCGTTCGTTCGTTCGTTCGTTCGTTCGTTCGTTCGTTTTTAAAAACCATTGCGTTTATACGTGAACGAAACTCATTTTATTCTTGTTTTCTTTTTTCTTTCTTTTTTTTATTTTTTTTTTTTTTAATATTTATCTTGTTGATTTATTCTTGAATAACTCGTTCTCGAACGATCTAGACTTTTCTTTTTTTATATATCCACTTCCGATGGTATCCACGTACTTTAAGTTCGCTTATATATCGTACCTCCTACGTGGCTAATTACAATTTGATTGTCCGTAAGGAAAGAGATTTGATTAGAAGAAAATGGTAGTATTAGCGTGAGGAGGGCTCGATGATTCTTTTTTCTTCTTCTTCTTTTCTCTTCTTTTTATCTTTTTCTTTCTCTTATTTTTGGAATTATCGGGTAATTACTTATATATATATATGTGTGTGTATATATACACAAGATACACACACACACACACACACGAATGTATAGAAATCGTTTTTCGATAATGTAATGATATTGCTTGGGCAAGTCTATCGTTTGACGATAAATTTGTAAAATTTTAAACGAGTATGTTGTATATACGTATCGTATCGTATTATTCATCGAATAGCGATAGAGATAGGATGTATAACAATAGATCTAACGATATGAATTCTGTCCATTTTATATTTGCAAGATTCGGTCTAATCATATTAAAAAAAAAAAAAAAAAAAAAAATTACGTATTATACAAAATAAAGTTACGTTTGATGTCGACAATTTTTTTATTTTATTTTATTTTTTTTTCCCCAATCAAGTTTCATTTGTAGATAATTTCCAACGAATAAAACTTCATCATATTATTCGTTTTGAATTAATTAAAAAAAACGAAATAAAATAAAAAGAAAAACACTACAACACGTTACTTGGTAACAATTAAATTAGAAAATTACAATAAAATTGATATATCGAAAACAAAAAATTATTATTGCTTCTTTTTTATTTTTTTTTATTTCTCTTTCCTTTTTCCTTTTTTACTTCATTTTACTTTTATTTTAAAAAATAGATAGAATTTTTTCGATAGGTTATATATATATATACACATATACACACACATATATAAAGAAAAAGAGAAAGAGAAAGAAAGATTATACCAAAGTTGAGTTCATCCAGACAGGTAGTCTTTAAGTTCGCTCGTGCTTGGGAGGTTTGGCCGATCGGTTTGCTTTGAGCCTAAGTCGTCCTCTCTTTCTTGGAGCGTTCATCTTTATTTTCTCTCCCTCTCTCACTCTCTCTCTCTCTCTCTCTCTCTCTCTCTCTCTCTCTCTCTCTCTCTCTCTTTTTTTTATTCTTTTTCTTTACTTACCTACCTACCTACCCACCTTTTCCATCTCGTTCTTTCTTCTTTCTTCCACGTGAAAGACGGAATCGCGTGACCGCCTACCTACCTGCTAACTTCAAATTACTTTCTTGGAAGAAGTGAGGAATACCGTTTCCCACACCAACATTTTTCGATACTCACCCTCTTCTTTTCTTTTCTTCTGCATCTTCTTCTTCCTCTTCCTCTTCCTCTTCCTCTTTCACTAGTTCTTTTTCTTCTTTTTTTTCTTTTTCATTCCGGTAATAATAATTTCTACTTCATGAAAATTCTCTTTCTCTCTTTCTCTCTCTCTCTCTCTCTCTTTCTATAATATGATATTTTTATAGTTAATTTATGAATTTAGTTAAAATTAATTATTTAATTAATATTAATATAATATTTAGAATTTAGAAATATATATATATATATATATAAATTATATATAGGATATAATATAATAGGATGTATATAGGAATTATATATATATATGTATATATATATATAAATAATAAATGTTACATTATGAAAAAATAAGTTAAAAATATAAAATATAGTCTTTGCGTATGAGGTTCCGTATTCGAGAAAAGAAAAGTTAAGATCTATACGATATATATTTACTTACGGTTACTTTCAATTTGATATATATGTATATACGTATTTGTGTATGTATATATATATATATCCCTTTATTGCATCTCTAAATCAGATTTATCGAAGAAATATTTCTCACCTTCTTTCCCTTTTAATATTTTATTTCATCCTAAACATTTCTTATGACGGCATACTTGAACTGTATATCGAAATTTTAAACGAATAGTTTTTAATTATTTCGCGAACTAGATAGATATTAATAATAAATAAATTGAATAAATTAATATATATATATATATATATAAAATATTTAGATTTTAATTGTGTAAAAAAAAAAAAGGATAAGAAAAGAAAAACGAATGAAAATAACAAAATAACTATTAATTTTTATTATTTTTCATAGAACGTCATAGTTTAGAAAACACTGCTTCCAAATTCGTCTTATAAATACTCTCGCTTTTTATACTTTATTTATAGCACTGTTCATTTATTTTTATACCCGTTATAATCCTCGTGCAACCGTGAAGCTGATGTAGTAATTTTTCTTTTTATTTTTACGAAAATTGCTTGCTCACAAATATTTAGGTCAAAGTGACGATAAGGTAAATAATGCGGAACGTGTCGTCCTCGCTTTTTTTTTTTTCTTCACTTTTTTTTACGAAAAAAAGTAAAACAAGTATTGTTCGAACAATGAGTTTTATCAGTTTTATTAACACAAAATTTCTCTCTTGATAAACGAAAAATAAACGTTCCTTTTCTCTTCTTTTACTTTTAAAATTTTTGTTTTCTTTTTCTGTTTTTTTTTCTTCGATAAAAAAGAAGAATCTTATTATACAGATCTTTGCAGGAATATATACAACGTGTTTCAAAAACTTCCTGTCAAATTGTATCGGTATATTTTAAGATTAAAAATAAAAAGAAAAAAATTATTTTACACATACGTAGACTTAGATATATCTTATTAAATGATTTATAATCAAAATTATATTGTTAATAAGTAACGACGATCTATTTCTGCTTACTATTTACCATTTTCATTTCAAAACGTTCACCATTTACACGATTGCATTTAAATTGTCATTGAAAGGTTTTTTTCTTTGATACTACATGAATTTTCTTGTCCTCTCCCATACATAATTATCATGAATATTTAAAATACTTTCTCCTGTAAAAGTTCCTTTATCAATCACATAGATCTTTCATAGTATAACGAAAAATAATTATTTTTTTAGATTACAATTCAAACTATAGTCACTTTTTTTCTTTTTCAGTTTTTATTACTCAGTACTTCTACTACTCATTTTACTTTCATTATACAAAGTATACAGTATCGTAATAATAAGAACGTTATAATTTCATTTAATTTAATTGTTTTCCTAACTGTTTTTAAATACTTCAACATTTCTAAGTCCACATTCATATAACTTGTTTTTTTTTTTTTTTTTATACTTTTAATCGCTTGAAACATACTGTGACACAGTTTGACGGGGGAGAAAAAAGAAGAAAGAAAAACTTGAAACCTGAAACACCCTGTATACGTGCATACGTACATATGTGAAAACGTTTAACATGTACATAGGTAATAATCACAAATGAGAGAGAAAGAGAGATAAATAGAGAGATAGATAGATAGATAGATAGATAGATAGATACAGAGATAGAGAAAGACACACACACACACACACATATATATCGTCGGTCAGGAGAAATGAGACGAGTGTTCCGTTTTTGCAAAAATATTATCAACTAGCCGTGTTGTGTCGGGGTCGAGTGAAAATTACAGTTACGCCGTTAAAGTCGTCGTCGGAAAGGCAACAATCCGTAATATTCTGTAGCTGCGTCGTTAAATCCAACGGGTCGGCGTTATTCACCTTTATGGATACTTAAGCGTAGTTTTCATGCCTACCGAGTACCATACAAAACCGCCACTGTCGCCAGCTCATTGGCTAAAATTGTTTTTTATTTTTTTTCTTTCTCTCTTTCTTTCTCACAGTCTACACACACACACACACACACTCTGTTTCTCTCTCTTTCTTTTTCAGTATCTACTTTCTACGGGCTCGTTACTGAAATTAATTAGGTGATTCTATCCTTCTTTTTCTTTTTTTTTTTTTGCTGGCTTTGTTTTGGTTTCATCGTTAATAAGATATTATCGAATATCAGGTTGATCTTATAATTAATGTCGCTATTTTTAACATCGTATAATCGAGTAAACAACACTGACTTTTATTTTTTTTCTTTTCTTTTCTTTTTTTTTTTTTTCTTTTTATTATTGAATATTAAATACGTATTTACATGGATATATAAATTGCGTACGAAGTAATGAAGATTTTTCTGGTATTACTTTAATGGCAAATACGATACGATATGATGATAGAATGCGATGTATTTTATATTATTGTAATATTGTGTTACTTATTTACAACATGAATCATTGAAAATTGTGAAATTTATACGTCGGCCAATTCGTGTAATAAAGACGATGATAATAATTATAATACTAAACGTAATTTTCGTTAAAAGCGCGTTTAGATTAGAAATTACGAGGGAATCGATGAAACAGTGTTATATATATTTAACGAGGTATAGTCAAAATCGAGTAAGAAAAAAAAAAAGAAACAAAAATAAATAACTAAAAAAGAAATAAAAAAGTAATCCTTCTTCCGCGGTCTTTATTTTTTGTTTTTATTTTATTTTATTTTTTTTTTAATTTTTTATAAAATCCCTGACAACAATTAACGATAGTTATCACGATTCCAACAAAATCGGATTATTTTGCATCAGTTATTATTATCGTTATTATTATTATTATTATTATTATTATTATTATTATTATTATTATTATTATTATTATTTTCTTTTTGTCTTCTTTTTTTTATTTGTGATTTTTAATAAACGAATTTTGTTGGAAGGATTAGTACCATCCGTTTCTTTCTTTCCTCTTTTTTTTTTTTTTTTTTTTTTTTGAATGTAATCTACGTTACGGATTAATCCCATGAAAAATACAGGAACGCGATCAGGTATACCAATAGAACGAGACACGATAGCTTCTAATACGCAAAGAGAGAGAGAGAAAGAAAGAGATAGACTTATACGTGATTAATCTAGTGATGTGTTGGTAGCTCGTGATTTAATCGATCCCCCCCGTCTCCCGTTTGTTTTCAAGCGGCTTGGCGGCCAATAAATTTCCTAAATGGCCGTCGTGCAAACGAGTGAGCGAGCAAGCGAGCATGTGCACCGTATTGGACCGCATTGCACTGCAACACTAAACAGCACAGCATAGCACTATACAATACAATACAATATAATACAGTATAATACAATACAATACAATACAATACAATACAATACAATACAATACAATACAATACAATACAAAACAGTACACCACCATCACCATCACTAGGTACCATCTCTTCGTATAAATTTATACGACGAGAGTATACTCTGCTACTTATAAGACGAGACGAGGAGAGTCTTCAACATTTTTGCGATCGTCGCGATTGCACACGCTTGTTAAAGTGCAATCCTTAATTACTGGAAATGGTTACACGACGCGAGTTTATCAATAAGTCAACTGCTCGAACCGGAGGCGTACATTTACTCTCTCTCTCTTTCTCTCTTTTGCTTTTTCTTTCGTTCTCCTTTTTTTTCTGTTCTCTATTATAATTATAATTGTAATTATAATAGTAATAATAACTTTTATTATTATTATTATTGTTATTGTTATTGTTATTGTTATTATTATTATTATTAAATATTGTTACAAATACTTTTCTTCGTTTTGTAGTAAATTTTATAAATCAGAAGAAGAAGGAAAGGTTCCAATGAGAAAAAAAGACGAATTATTTATTATATATATATTTTTTATTAACGATATAATATTATTAATAATTCACTACAATGACCTATATTCGTTTATTTTTTCTTCTCTTCTTCATATTTTTTTTTTTTTTTTTATATAATTGTAAAGCGAATTTTTTCGAAGGTCGCGCGATACAATAAAGAGAACGAAAGACATATAATGAAAACGAATAAATTAAGTCTATTTAGTTTCTTCCTTTTTTATACGTGCGTGCATCCTGTTTTTTTTTTTCTTTTTTTTTATTAACAATATAATGTAATTAATAGTTCAGTATACTTTTTTCTTTACGTTCTTTGACGACGCTTGAAAAGAATCGTCGTTTCTCTATACCTTAAATAAAACATGGAGGAGTTTAGAAAGTTTTCGTTTGAATGGGCAGTCATAGTTAGGGGAAAAAAAGGAGAGAGAAAAAAAGAAAAAAGAAAGAAAGAAAGATAGAAAGAAAAGAAGAGCGTCGAGTGACACTCATCGTGCGCACGTCGTTGGTAGCTCGACAAATACCTCCAAGTACCCTTTCGAGGTGCCCTTAGTGTCCACGAAAAAGAATGCAAGTGAAGAGGAACTCGTCTTTTGTTATCTCGCGTCTCTTTCACGGTAATCAGACTCAAATTCGTGCATCTGTACAAATATACATATCCATATACATATACATATATACATACATACATACATATATACATATATTAAAGCATTTGCATTAAATAACAGCATTACGACAGAGAGAAAGAAAGAGAAAGAGAGAGAGAGGGAAGGAGAGAGAGAGAGAGAGAGAGAGAGAGAGAGAGAGAGAGAGAGGGAAGGAGAGAGAGAGAGAGATTATATATGATAAGAGAACAAAATAAGTGACTAAACGTAATTATAATTGATTGATAAGATTGGAGGAGAAATTTCGAATTTAGATTCTAACATAATTCTGAAATAATGATATATATGTATGTATGTATGTATATGTTTAATTCAAATAATATTAGAATCAATAAAGTATTAACGTGAAGATAAAATAGTATTAAAATAAATATTAAATATAATATTGTTAACATAAATAAATAAAAATTAGGTAATAATAACAAGAAATAACGTTCAATTAAATTAGAGGCTTAACTTGTCTCAATACATAAATAGTATTAGTATCAAATAATCATTTAACGAAAGAAAGATATGATATAATGTATGAAATAAAAAAGAGGAAAAAAAAAAAGAAGGAAATAAACGTGTCTCGCAAATGTGCAATCATATTCTTACTAATCGCGTGGTATTTCAATTCGCACAATAACGTCATTTCAAAATGGCCGGAGAATATATAACTCTTTAAAAGCACATTATTACCTAATAAAACTGACGCCATATTAGATGGCAATAGTTTTAACAAGTAAAAGAGAGAGAAAGAAAAATACTAAAAGGAATATGCAAAATAAAACTAAGTAATATTAAAAATAGTAATAAAACGTAAGATAAATTGCACCGGTTAATTTATTTTAATTATCAATGTATTCGGACTTACGAAAGTAATACTCTTAGAGTTGTTCATATTTACACAATGTTCGTATCGTACACAAACATACATAAATATATATATATATATACGAATACAACATGTATATATATATTTTATATATATATATATATATGTTGTATTCGTATTTTTGTATATGTACGTAAGTTTACAGTGACGAGCATGGCGGTCGACGGAGTTCTCGTTTCTCGAATACGTTCCACTTAACAAAAAAGCATGAATGAACTACGCGTTCACCACGGACCAGTCACAACGGTGATCGTTCGAGCGTAAGAAACACTACTCCTTTTTCCTTCGAAAGACGCGGGAAAATCGTTCCTACGTGAGCGCGTCACGGCCGCATTACCGGTACGAAGAAAGTCATATAAGAATGATGGATGGAATTAAAGAAAATCATTCCATTGGTACAAACATATTTTAACGAGAAATTTTCAAACGTAAACTTTCAATGTTATTTACGGTCTTATTGCGATTTAATTTATGTATATTCATACGAAAAATATTAAAAAAAGGAAAGAAAGAAAAGAATATTACATTTGTTCGTTCTAACAAAATATTTGTTCATTTGAAAATAATTATATGCGATATAGATAGATAGAATGATATAGATAGAATTTTTATATGTATATATATTTGTATAAAAAAAAAAAAAAAAAAACATACGTATTTATAAAAATAAGAATATCTATAACAAATACTATTAATTTCGTGCGTATATCATTACTTTTGTATCTTTTGTATTTCTTTAATTTTTTATTTCTCTCTCTCTTTCTTTTTATTTTTTTTTAAATCCGACGATACATCACGATCTTATATCTCGCATTAAAGCTGAAATTACAATCCTGTACGAACTTTACGAGCAAAGTAATTTTTCTTTTTCTTTTCTTTTCTTTTCTTTTTTATTTTTTTTACGTCGTATCCGTTGAACGATCTTACATAAATGTATATAAGATGTAATAGAGATTAAAAAAAGAGAGAAAAAAAAGAAATCAATAAAATATTCGAGGTCAGCGAATCGAAGAAGGATATGGTGTCGGTACTTTCTTTCTCTCTCTCTCTTTCTCTTTTCTTTTTTTGTATTCATTAGAACTAAGATTGGCTTGAGGTATAAAAGAGATAGCTTGCGTATCTGCGACTTTTCACTTTGTCACTTGCGGACACGTTGAAAAGTTTGCGAAGAGACAAACAGACAGATAGAGAAAAAGAAAAAGAAAAAGAAAAAGAGAAAAAAAGAAAGAGAAAGAGAGAATAAGAGGGAGTGGGAGGAAAGAAGGAAAGGAGAATAGGTAGAGAGATAGCTTTGATTCCAGGACGAACGTGGTTAACTGTAAAAATATCGAGGACGAGCTAATCTCTCGTGAAACTTGGCGCGTGTCCGATTGGTCGTTATGGCGAACTGTGGTGTGTTGTGTCTCTTGGTTTGTTAGAGGATGTTGCAGGTGTATCAGAATGCCTCAGGCACCTTTTAGAGAAGAGAAGAGAAGAGAAGGAAAGAGAAGAGAAGAGAAGAGGATGAATCTTTCATGAGCCACTTCTCTCTTTCTCTTTTTCTCTTTTTTCTTTCTTTCTTTCTTTCCTTGTCTCTCCCTCTCTCTCTCTCTTTCTCTCTCTATCTATCTATCTATCTATCTATCTATCTATCTATTTATCTCTTTCTTTTTTTCTTTCTTTCTTGCACACCTTCGTTTTTGCCACGAAATCTAAGAGGACTCAAACGTTTCCGTGCAAGTATGCATGTACTTACTTACTTCTATCTTCTTTTATTATTTATTTCTTTCTTTCTCTTTTATTTCTTTCTCTCTCTCTCTCTCTTTCTCTTTCTCTCTGTCTCTGTCTGTTTTTTTTCTTTCTTTATTATATACAAGACAGTGTCTTTGCGTGTTAGTAATGCGCGTGTACGCTACCGTTTCGAAACATTCGAGCGTGCTTGAGAAGCAGCCCTTCTCAAACGAGAGTTTAACGAACCGACCTTTTCAGAGAGAGAGAAAGAGATAGAAAAAGAGAGAAAGAGAGAGAGAGAAATCCATGGAATACGTTTGATCCTTTTACAGTCTCTCCAAGCTGTGAGAGAGCGTACATTGGAGCCTCGTCGCTTCGTTTCTTACGTAATTGTCTATCCATCGAACAAAAACGAACGATTGTTTCCTACTTTTAATATCTTTTTTAATATACTTTTTTTTTTTTTTAATTAATGTATATATATATATTCGTATATATATATTTTTTGATATCTGTTCTTTTAATACATTTTTTAAAAATATGTTTGTTTAATACGTGTTTTTCTTTAATTGTTTCTTTTTCTTTCTTTCTTCTTCTTCTTCTTCTTCTTTTGGAATATGGCTACTTTTTTTCTTTTTAATTATGCTTTTTTAACATGATTTTTTTTTTAATATATATAACGTGGTAGTAACGATTTAGGTTTTACTATTTTGAAATATTCTTGGTTTCTTTGATATCGTATTTTTTTTCATAGATTAAACATAGAAAGTTGACTTGTTTATCGTTCGATTTAATTAGTCTTTTTTTTTTTATTTTCCGTTTATTGATATCACAACTGGTATCAGAACTTTCGATCCGTTTCGACCGGATATATAATATATGTATATGTATATATACATATATATATATATATATATATATGCAGGAAATATTGTTAATTGGGTTGGTTTCTAATCTTTAATTTATGTGGCATACGTGATAATTTCTATATTTATGATGTTTCTAAACGTGCCGTTAATTATATGACAGCGGATTAAATCGTATAATATTTCTCTTTATTGAAACATTTAATAATTTTGCGTTTATATATAATAAAAGAAAAAATTTTCCATTATTTAAGAATATATTTTACAAGCTCGCTTCCGGTTAGATCTAGCGTAATAAATCTTATATGTAATTACGAATTTTTATAGATACCATACCTAAAGATATTTATTTTTTTCATACTTCCTATATGATTTATGTACACTTTCAATATTATGAAAGAAAATATTATTTAATATTATAAGAATAAACAAAACAAAAAAAAAACAGAATTATATTTATCGATCAACTTTACAGAATCATTAAACGATATATCTTTTTACTTTTTTATTTCTTTTTTCTATATTATTAAAATATAAATAACAATAACAATAACAATAACAATAATAATAATAATATAAAATAAATCTTTTTTCAATTTTCTTTTTTTTTATCTTAGCCCATTGTCGTGATTATCATTGGAACAAATAATTATTACGAAATGATTCCTACGAAAAAGTTTTATTTAATCATTATTAATAATTATAGAGAAATACAGCTTCTGTGTCTGTGTCTGTGTGAAAGAGAGAGAGAGAGAGAGAAATACGGCATGTTTGAAGGAAGATATTTTCCTGCGATATTATCGCCATCTGTATATCGTTTCTTCTTAAGTTCGAACTCGTTCGACCATTCGAAAGAATTTACTTGGGCGAGCATCCGAATTTCTTAGAAAACATTTCTCGTCTTTCATGAGCATCTACGAGTCGCACTTTTGCGCTATTCAAGGTATTTCGAAGAATCGCTTAAGAACTCGGCTATTTTCGCTCGTCCAAGAGAGAACCAACCAGCCATACTGTTCTTTTCCGCGTTTCTTCTTCGACTTTTTTCAGTTTACGCCTCGCATAAGCGCTTCCTGCATCTAAAATTTCATTATTTTCTCCATCCCCATTTCTTCCCCTTTCTTACATTTATTTCTATTCTTTATTTCTTCCTCGCGTCACTCTTGCGTTCCATTTTATTTGTATATCTTTACTTACACATTTTTTCTTTTGCAATTTCTTCTTTTTTTATTTTATACGATATTAATCATTTAAATTTAATAATATATATATATATATATAAAATGTATTATTATAGGATACATCATTATAATATATCATTCAATAATATTTTGTATTAGTATGTATATATATTTTTTAATATTATTTATATTATTTAATTCATTTTAATTAATAATTAGTTTAATATAAGAAGTTCAAATCCAATAAAAAAGATTTTAACCATTAATCAAGATCTATCACAAATTTCAGAATCATTGATCTTAATTGTAAATAAAATTAACAGTTTAATAACAAAAAGATTTGCTCGTTTGACGTACAATTATTTGTCTAAATAAAATTTTATTATATATATATTTAAATAAAATAAACGGAAATGTTCGACGTAGACCTAATTTATATCAAATCTCTTTCTCTATTCTTTTTTTTCTCTCTCTCTCTTTCTTTCTAACCTTATTCTCAACGCATTTCAATTTCTATTCGTCATGCGATTTATGAGCAGTTAAATCATCGTGCTCGATTTGATTTGATTTATCAATCGTATACTATGGCAATAATTGCACGTGTCCTACTATATCGGACATAAACTCACACAAATGTTTATGTATATATATATATATATATATATGTATGCATGTATATACGTATGTACATATGTATGTATCTACACTGTAGAAGAAGAAAATTTATATCGAATAGTTCACGAGCTGCATGAAATTCTTTCTATCTCTTTCTTTCTTTCTTTCTTTCTTTCTTTTTTTCTTTCTCGTTTACTTTCACCTCGATTGTTTCTAGCGATTCTCTCACATTATATCTTTCGAATCGCTCGTTATAACGCCCGCACGGCAACATTTTCCCTCAGTAATGATTGTATCGCTACTACCGTGTAAAACACGACGAGAAAACTATAGATCGTTCGATCGTTAACTCACATACACAACATTCCTTTTAAATAATTTTGCGAAAAGTTATTATTTTCTTTTCTCTCCCACCCCTTTGTTTTTTCTCTCTTTCTTTTTTCTTCTTATTTTCCTTTTTGCATTATCGCAATAATCATTCGTGCATTTAATAGCCCATAAATTCCATTTAACTTTGCGTTATCTACATTAAAAGAGAAGATATCTAGGTAGTTATATCGATATTATTCGAGACTAGATCTAAGAATTTGATTACAATCAGCTACGAATTTGGAGGTCGAACGAAACGAGGTCAGACAAGGTAGTTTTCAGTAATCAAACGATATGCAAATTATCAAAAAAGAAAAGAAAAGAGTAGGAAACGAGAATAAAGAAGAAAGAAAGAAAGAAAGAAAGAAAGAAAGAAAAAGAAAAACAGGTTTGAGTTTACGAAGCAATTAAATGGTTCCACTTTTAGCGGTAGTGATGGTGATGTTTGTTTGGTATCGCATTTAGCGGTTTCCATTTTGAATTGTTAAGAACGTGACGAGTTCGAATTCCTTTTGGAAAAGAAAAACTAACCCAAATATAATAGGTCGATTATTTTAACCGTTCGATTCAGTTTTTTTTTTCTCGTATTACGTTAAACGATATTGGAATAGATAAATGGACGTTGATAGATAGACATTGGATTCATGAAAAAGCTACTTTCTTTCGTTCGTTGCCGCCATATTGGAAATAAAAATAACGAGGACTTATCGCGATAAGTTGATCGATCCGATCTATCGGATCTATTGATACATAGATATATAGATAGATAGATTGATTGATAATCTTTCGAGATCTCAGGTCAGAAATCCTTCGTGACATCATCGTCGTATTTGTAGGAACGGCCTCAACGACCTCGTGGCACTCTTGGCAAACGGCGAACAAGGCCGACTACTTTGCCACATGTAACTTTTACTTATTCCTCAGGAGCGTGCACCTACGTTTCACTCGCAACGGATCGCGACCGAAAGGAGCATTAATCACCGAGGCTTCGACTTAAAGGTAGCCAGGTCTCTCTTTCTCTTTCTCTCTCTCTTTCTTTCTCTTTTGTGTATCGACAAGTCCAAGTAAAATCTCTTTTCAAAGGGACACGACGAAGTTTCTACGACGAGTTAAATCCTTATAAAATTAGAATACACAATTTTTGTCAATACTTTTATCGACTTGATCCTATCGAGTGTTCAATTATTTCTTTCTTTTTCTTTTTTCTTTTCTTTTTTTTTTTTTAATTATTAATTTTTTATTTCGAAGAAAAATGTTTTTCTTCGAATTAATAATTACATCGTAAGATACGTTCGGCATATTCTTCTTGGATATTGTATAATGTATACTTTCGAGAAAGTGTATGGAAAATTAATTAGAATATGTTTGTTTGATGAAATTTAAATGTTATTGATTTTTAAAAAATATGTTACAAGGTATTGTCCATGTAATTTTAATACTTTGTACCAATTTATTCTTTTTTATTTTATTTTATTTTTTTTTTTAATCTTTCATTCGATTGGGAGATTTCATCTGTGTGATTATCACAATTCTTTTTTTTTCTTTTTTTTTTGTTCCATCCGGTTAGGACACCATGATGATTTAACTCGTGATTATCACAAGGAAGTTAGAAAAAAAAAGAATATAGAAAATACGAATGATAGAATAATTTATTTTAGTAATTTTAGATTTTTACTTATAGTATCCCATGATGACTATAGTGACCCATGAAAAAGCTATGAAATAATGAATTTCTTGGTGATTAAGCTTAAATTGGTTAACGGTTGGATGGTTAGGTCACCATAATGATTTAATTCACGATTATTACGAAGAAAAAAAAAGAAAAATATAGAAAATAGAAATGATAAAAAAATTCATTTTGATATTAACATGTTAGATATATTTATAGTATTCTATGACTTGAAAAAGTTACAAATGAATGAAATTTACGAGGCCTTGGTGATTAGTTTAGTTAACCGTTGTCGAATGGCGGATGTTTCTATAACGTTTGTGATAGGCGAATGCAGAAGTTTAACTTGACCTATATCAAAAAAAGAGTTTGATTTTTTAAGCGTAAATTTTAAAAATATAAATAATATATCTATAATATATTATTACATATACATATATATTTATTGTTTCCAACGAAAAATATATAATCAATGTGAAAGATTTGAAGATTCCTTTTGGAATTATTTGTTTTCGCCTGTTTATAGGTTCGACTTTATGCTTCAAATATTTCTCTTAGAAGCTTGTGTAAATACCATTGTGTCGTTTTTGGAACTGAATTGCTCGCATATTTCGATGTTGAAGAAGAACACCTGGTCTGCGTGGTATGTGTTTATTTGTAACATTTAAGTAACAACAACATCGACGGAAATTATCCGGTCAAAATGATCCGACATTTGCCGGTTGAGAATTTAATAAGCATCCCACGCAAGATTCTAAATCCCGTGAAAGGATTTCGAATTCCGACCATTCCTTAGACATACATAGCTCATTTTTTTCGTATACATACTTGTAATAAATAATCTGATAGTAAATAATAAATACGTCTCGTCTAAAATTTATATCTATATTTTTTATATATATATATATATATATATATATATAAACTTATAATATATTTAATACAAAATATTTACACAGACACACACAACACTTATATTCAAATATATATTTAAACTTACAATATATTAAAAAAAAAAAAAATATTTATAATATATACACATCCATGTCGATTCATCGCGTTAAGAATTATAATCTATATTTACTGCACCATATATTAATATATTAATATATTAATATCGCCTCAGAAAAAAAATATCAGATTATTTCTTTTTTTTCTTAAATCTACTTTACGTAGATACGTAAGTACGTACTTCTACGTAGTTTTAAACCGGTAGATATCCAATAGGGCCCATCCATGGTCTACATATACACGTTCAATGTTTTTTCTTTTTCTCTTTTCTTTTTTTCAAACTAGCGAACGGATTCGCGGCAGAAAACGGCGCGAGATTAATGCCCATGACTTGCCATTTGTAAAAGTTCCAAGCCGAAGGCAGCATTTGTCGTTCTCTCTTTCTCTCTTTCTCTCTCTTTCTCTTTTTCTCTTGTATTTAGAAACCGGTTAGACCAGATACCGAATATATAAAAGGAAAGACGTTTTAAAGTACTTTCCCGTTAACCAACGTGAAGCGGTGCGTCACATTTACCACTTCTTCTTTTTCTTTATCTTTTTATCTTTTTATCTTTTTTCTTTCCCTTATCCTTTTTAGTATTTATTTATTTTTTGTTCTCCCTCTTTCTCGCTCCACCTACTTCTTCCTTTTTTCTTTATTTCTTTTTTTTTCTTTTTCTTGTTTTCCCCCTTTTTTTCTCTTCTCCCCCTACTCGAATAAGTCGTAATCCAATCACCGTTCACGACCCTTTTGCGACCTGAGCGCTCTCTTACGTCTTGAACTTTCTAATATATCCCACGTGACTTATGTCCCATCCGGGACGCGCCATTTTCAAACGTTCGCCAAGGGAACAACGTTTCAAACGTGTTTGGCTAATCGAGAACTAATCGATCTTAATATAACGTTTGGTCGTTTGGATAATCTCTCTCTCTCTCTCTTTCTCTCTCTTTTTTTCTTTTTCTATCTCTGTCTTTACGGTTGTGTCGTTTCAATCGAACGAGAAAACGAAAGTGGTTCGACTCTTGAGAAGTCGTTTCGAATAACTTTTTTTTTTCTTTTTGCACACACTCTCTCTCTCTTTCTCTCTGTCTTATTCTATCTATCTTTCTCTCTTTTTCAAGTTATGTCGAATAAGGAAAAAAAAAGAAAAGAAATGAAAAAGAGCAATAAATCACTCCGTGTAATACGATGTAAACCTGATCGAGAATAATATCCAAATACGTTTCTCCAGGATTAAAAAAACACCTATTGACAAATAAAAAAAAAAGAAGAGAAAAGAAGAAAAGAAAAGAGAAACAAATAATAAAAAAAAAAAATACAATCCACGTGCGACGACAGGAGCGATTAAAATTTCTTAGAATAAAATTCATGAGTTCTTATGTCGATTGTAAATTAATGAAATATTTAATACTTGCTACGTATTGGAACGCGAGTATTAGTCAAGCGAGAAGGACGCATTTCTAAATACTCGAAATGAATTAAGATTAAGAAAGTAACTCGTTCGAAGAATGAAATCGAAAGAAATGGCGAACATTAAATTGACGTGTCGTGTGTGGATCGGTCGATCGATCGTATATACAAACAAGCTGTCCAATCGCTCTCTTTCTTATCGGACTTATCTCAAAACTAGAACTTCGAGAAATGATTTTACTCCTATTTCTTTCTTTTCTCTTTCTTTCTTTCTCTCTCTATCTCTCTCTCTCTCTCTCTCTCTTTTTCTCTCTCTACAAGACGATATTACGAGTGGTGATAGCGCTAACCGAGCAAGTACCAATTGCACGCTTCACGCTCGAGCCGGTACATATTTTACACGACACGAGTCGCTACTTTCACGTTCGACAAAACGTCTTAGACGATTCTTTTCTTTTCTTTCTTCCTTTCTTTCTTTCTTTCTTTCTTTCTTTTTTTTTCTTTTCTTTTCTCTTTTTTCTTTCGTCTGACTAACGACACGATTTACAATCGTAATATAAATGCATTAACTCGAAGCAATACTTTCACACAAAACAGCTACACGTATACAAATATATACTCGTCGCAACATCTTGTGTGTACCGGATGTTCCGGTAACAATGGTACCAACGAGAAAAATATCTCGGAAATGATACCTCGTGAAAAAATAAGTCGAAAATGTAGAATACGATATTTTCGTATAGGGATTTAGTTTTTAGAAAAACAACTTTTAGAATACCTTTTGAAAAAATTTTTTTAAATAAATAATAATGTCAATACATTATATACACAAGTACATTATGTCATGTTTTCATTGATGATTTCATTGATAGAACACATGATTATATATACCACATATCGTTGTGCTCACAAATTTTTTTTTACAATTTTTAAACTAATGAAATTAATTTAAAAGAATAAAAGAAACTAATACGTAGTATCATTGTTATTTATAAGATCATACGTAACAAATACCGTAATAAGGCAAACTAATACAACAGTACCATGTTGGTAAAATAACAGGAAACGGATAATGATATTGCTGCACGCGTTGTGTATACATACATACGTATATACAGAATAACAAGAAGTGTCCAATTGGATTATAACGAAATCTAATATTGTTTTCAAAAAACATTGAGATAGATCAGTTTTGTTTTCCAGGGTAATAGGTCCTTATAAATTCAGCCAGCTTGAGCCAACCTCTTGAAAAATCTTTAATGAGAATAAGAGTCAAGAGTCATATCATTCGAAAGATCTTTTAATTATCTTTACAACTTTATAGTGATACTTTATTGCCTTTCTTGAACTAATAATTTCTGAGAACATGAAAACATTCCAAGTTTAGAGTACGATATAATGCAAATTAAAAATTTTTTAAACAATTTTTGTTCGATCTTTGTTGATCGTTCAATCGTTTTTGTTATACTTGTTTTTATCGAAGAAAACAATCAATTTTTGAATGTTTCTTTTTCTTTTTTTTTATTTTAATGCTGAAGCCGATCATGAGACTTCAATTTTGGTCATAAATGTAGATTTGAAAAAAGAAAAAAGAAAACAGTTTATATTCGTTAGTATTAAAAATTTATTTAATTCGGCAATAATAAATAAAAGAAACAAAGGATTTTAATTGATATAGATATGTATATATTTATAATAATTCTGATTATAATCATAATGAAACAGAAAATTTGAAATTCGTTATTTTTACGAAGATTTGGTAATAGTTTTATTGTTAAACATTTATCGATCAAAATTATCGATTTAAATATATCTTCGTTTTACTTTTTGTTTGTTTTTTTCTAAATTTTTTCTTTTTCTTTTTCTTTTCAGATTTTAACATATTGTATTGGATAGAAAGATTGACGAGGAAAAAAAGAAAAGAAAAATAAATTAAGGAGATATTTTATAAAGTTTTTCTTTTGTCTCAACGGTGAGAACGCAACGTTCTGACACAGGGTGTTTCCAGAAGAAAGCACTTAGGAAAAGCATTGGAAGAGGAAAAGCCAAAATGAGCGAGAAACGTGGTACGAAAGCGCTCGAGCTCTGGTGCAGACGAATAACCGAGGGTTATCCGGGTGTAAACGTACAGAACATGACCACCTCATGGCGAGATGGGCTCGCATTTTGCGCCATGATTCATCACTTTCGTCCTGACCTCATGTGAGTACTCACATTTATAAAAATATAATATCCACCTATCTCAAGCAAAATATTTGACGCTAAGAAGCGATTTTTATCATGAATTTCGTTTCGAGATCTTGGTTAAAAAAAGAAGAAAAGAAAAAAGAAAACGAGATAAAACGCGATTTTTATGAAGAATATAAACGTATAATGAACTCATACAAAGTGCGAGGAAATTATTTAATTACTTATAATAACGAAATTACGATCGACCGTCAATTGAAAAGATATTAATTCGTTATTTATTATAACGATTAATTAGAAATTAGTTCTGTTACATTTGTTATTGATTCACTTGTGATTTTAAAAAGAAAAGAAAAAAGAAAGAGTAAAAATCGATATGGTTTAGACGCCATTTTGATACAGTATACGAATATCTGATATAATTGAACTGAATTTGTTCAATTAATTAAAATGCATAATACAATTATAATATATTTTCAATAACAAATATCGCCGAATAATTTATTACAATAATTAACGGGGACTGGTTCTATTATATTTATTATTAATCGAGTTCATACTTAAAAAGAAAGAAAAAGCAAATGGTGACCGATACGCCATTTTGATAAAATATTTTATCGCATAGAATATAATTAATGAATTTGTCGTATTAATTCTAACAACGAAAACGTGATTGACTATCAATTAAAATAAAATAAAATAATAATAACAATAATAATAATAATAATAATAACGATGAATAACCCATTATCAAAAAATTCAATGAACAGTATTAATAATTAATTATCACTAATTTGAGAAATCTATGTATAAAGAAGAAACAAAACGATGGTTATCGAAATTTAAGAGATAGAGAAGGGCTGAGTGGATGGATCGATTAAAAATCATTGTAACGAAATGAAATAATGCCTTATCATCGGTATAAACTTCGTCGTAAAGTCGTAGATCGCAAATATTCGAAGCCCAAACGGATTACATCGAGTCGAACGTACGTACGATGATTCATCACTTTCGTGCTGACCTCGTACGTTTGTGTTACGATGACCCTGACTACTGTCTTCTTCGTACGGAGGACGAGTCAGCAACCGCGCATGATGTGCAAAATGCAGAACGGCTTCGACCTTTCCTTTATCGAGCTATATATATACCATCATCACCACCAATACCACCACCATCACCTTTTACGACCTGATAACAGACCTAAAGCTTGTTTTCCAAGACTATTTTTCCAACGATCTTCTTATGCATCATTCACTTCTATTTTTATATAAGATAATATCGAGTGAGTGAGTGAAACAGAGAAAGTGTGTGTGTTTGTGTGTATATATTCGTTCCGGGAAATGTCGATCGACGTTCTGGTTTTATTGAAAATTCAAGATGGCGATTCATAACCCAAAATACATTTTTCACGTATTTTATTATTACAGGAAATTTTATACGTAATAATATTATAGGTAAAATTAAAAATTAATTTTCTTCGTACTTGTTATTGATCGACTTGAGATTACAAAAAGAAAAAAGAAAAGAGAAAGAATAAGAATCGATACGATTTAGACGCCATTTTGATGTAGTATAGGAATACGATGATAGACACGAATTCGAATCTGTAATAAAATAATAATAGATCGTCGATTAACTTATTACGACAAATTGATTATTTAAAAATTACTATGATAATATAATAAAATTGTAGATAATAATATTTCGGAATACAATGTAGTTTACGATGAAAAGATTTTTAAAGAAACAATCGATTCTTATTCCGTTGAAGTTGTTATCTAATTCGGTATACACTTACGGTTATCACGTGAAATATAAATATAAATAAATCATGGTAGTGGTCTATCAATCATTCTTGTATTCTTCCTTATGGGGATGATGAAATAAGAGAAAAAGAAAAAAAGAGAGAGAAAGAGAGACATACATATATATATGTATATATAGATAGAGACAGATCGATACGGCCTAGAGCATGACGACTTTAGGGCGCCGCCGGTCAATGACATTCGAACTCTAGTTCTTCTATTATTTGCAAGTTACCATTTTTATTTTCTTTACTCTATTCTTTTTTTTTGTCTTTATCTTTTTTTTCAATTTTTTTTTTCTTTTTCCTACTTGCTCTTCTTTTTTTTTCGCAATACCTATACGTACATCTATTCATCAAATATACATCTATCAAGGAGTTCATAGTTCAATGGAAAGTTGATAGTTCGTATTACATAGTCGAGAAGTGTATAAAACAGAACGGAACGAAATTTTTAAAAAGAGAAAAATAAGAAATATGTGTATAGATTAGAAGCTAGATGGACGAATTTGAAACGATTTAAGGATTTCTTTTTTTTTCTTATTTTTTTTTCTTTTTCTCTTTTTCAACGTTTCGAATCGACTCGCATCACAAAACTTAACTCGTCTTCGTTCGGTATTCGTCTCTCTCTCTCTTTCTTTCTTTCTTTCCCTCTCTCTCTCTCTCTCTTTCTCTCTCTTTCAAACGTATGCACGTACATATGTATGCATACAGAGTGAGTCCAAGCAGTGGTGGAATTCTATCGAGGAAATTTCAATTTCCTGAATCTAATCGTTAGAAAGCAAACGGATATCCTTCGTATTGCGTGCACGTGCATTCGTTTTTCTGTCCTGATCAAAATTGAAAAGTTTGATGGAAAAAGAGACATTTTTTTTCGTGAAGTTTCACCTTAAACTTTTACCTTAAATTTAAATTATTTCTACACGTAAATCCATCCTAAGATATTATTTATTTGATAATAAATATTTATGATAAGTTATTACGAAATAATTACTCGAAAATAATTTATTTCGATCTTAGGAAGATCTCAAAAAGATCTTGGAAAGATTTAAGAAGATTGATCAAAGGAAAGAAAAGAAATGATCGTAACAAAGGATAGCAATTTTACTTTATTTCTTGTATTATTGTTTTTTTGGTATTGTATCATAGGTTTATTTTTTAATCTTCTTTATTCTTTAGTCGGATATAATTTTTAATATTCTTTAAACTAATCGCTTGTGTTAAATAATACAAAAAAAAAAAACAAGATTGATAATAAGTGTAACGCGATTTTCTTTATTATATTTATATAATTTTATATAACAATATTTTTTTTGTAGTAGCATTGAACAGTTTCTTTGATATTACCTCTTGTAAAAAAAAAAAAAAAATAAATAAATAAATAAAAAGAAATAAGAATTAAATAAATTAAATCATTACTTAGACCAATGAGAATGAAAACGTTAAACACTTGTATAAAAAAAAAAAAGTATTTTCATAAAAAGTTTTCACGCTCTTCTTTTTACATCGAACGCCTCAATTTTCTCATCGTCGAAATAAATTATTTTCTTTTCTATTTTTTCTTTCGATCAATGATTTTGCTTGTTCTCTTTGAGATTTCTTGAAGCTCGATCAATGGAGGACAAAAAATGAGGAGAGTAATATTTTTCGAAGAGAGAAGAGGGCAAATGGTGGTGTGATGGTGGGAGAAGGTTAGGTGGCTCGAACGGAGAAAGATTTATTTCTCCTCAATTATTCATGAAGTACGCGAAGGTATTAACAAAGAGAGAAAAAAAAACAACTCTTTCGGAATTTTTGAACTGCCTTTCAAACATTTATTTCGTAATCCGACAGAGTGGCGACGCTGTCGTTTCTCTTAACCGTTGTATTGAAAAAATATAATAATCAGCTTTTTCTCTTTTCCTTTTTCTTTCTTCTATTTTTTTTTCAAAACCCGTATTTTTCGAAATCTCAATGGGTTATATTGAATTCCGAAAGAATAGAAATCGTTCGTTATGATGAATGGATTTTATTTGTTTCAAAAAATATAAGATCGATCGATCGATCGATCGTCTGTGTATATCTCATCTCGATGAGAATTTAAAAGAACGATTTAAAAAATTCCTTTGATTGCCGATTGGAAAATTAAATGGGTGAAAGGCGAAGGGGTGAGGAACGCGTTTGACATACCATGATTGCAATCTGTAACATAAATCTATGACAGAAGGGCGCGGGACTATGGACTACGCCTTCTACTACACGAGGGCTACATTAGATCACGCTAATGTTAGATCGCATGACTAACGATCTATATTCTTTCTCTCTCTCTCTCTCTTTTTTGCGTTACTCCCTCACTATTCGTCATTAATTATCGTGCTTTTCACGAGACTCTCTGTTCTGTTCTAGGTAATCCACTTAAAAACATATTTTTACATATTTATGTTTTTGTTTGTTTTTGTGTTTATATATAATGTACAAAAAAGTGCAAAATAATATACATATATAAAACTATAATAATTATAATAACTAAACATATATGCAAAATATATAAATAATATATAATATATAAGTATATAATATATATATATATAATTTATCTTATATGAAATATAAATGTTATTATTTATAGAAAATATGTAATATATAAATATATATATATATATATTTATATTTTTTTCATAATATGTATGTTATTGTATAGTATATTTTTAATATAATATATATTATATATAGTATAAATATATAATAGTATAATATATATAATATTAATACTATTTAATATTTATATAATACCATGCAATAATAGAATCATCGTAATATTATAATATATTATATACATTGTACAGTATTATGTTTGCTCATCTTTGAATGTTCAAAGAAATATTTCACCATTTGGTTGAGTTTATAAGAAAATTTATTAAAAAAATTTTACATCGTTCTGAGCTTAACTAGTGTATGTAAAATTCTTTTTTTATTTTTTTTTTTTTGTTTCTTTCTTTTTACATATTTATATAGTAGCGATAATTTGCAATGAAAATCATCTTAACGGAGTCTTAATGACTGATTATAGATTCATACTCTATTGTAATTCATGCACCATTCTATACAAATGCGTTGTTTACAAATTACGTGGTCATATATTTTGATGGTTTAAAGGTCAATGACCCTATTCGATGTAATCGACTTTAAAATATTCTATAGTCTGACGATTGTTTTTTCAAATAGTGATATGGAGAACCAACTACTTTAATATTTAATATACCCTTTATCTCGTAAATGATATGTAGCTAGACGTTGAAGTTCCTTGAATTTTTCAATGCATCGTAACTCGATCGAAATATCGATGAAAATTTACATCGTAAGTGGTCGTTCAATTGGTATCGATATTCTCTTTATATAACTTTTCTTTTCCTCAAAATATCAATTTTCATTTTTAAAAATGGTTATTACTTCCGTATCTTAACAATAACAGCCTCTAATAAAATTACTGTAATGCATATTAAATTTTCTTTTAAACCAACTTTCAAATTTATTTGTTTGCAAAAAATCAAATAAGATTCCAGATAATTAGCCATACAATTTTAAATGAGGCACCCGGTATATAATGTTATGTGCATCGAAAACGAGGATCGTTTGAAATATTTTCTTTTTTTTCTGTTTTCGTGAAATAAGATGCCGTTAGAAAAATTATAAGTTTCAAAAAAAATAATGTTGACCTTGAAATAACCTTGGAACGTCCACTAAATCAGAAATAAATAATTCCGCTATGTTTGCCCTCCCCCTCCCCCCATTTCCTCTTCCTCAAACTAACGCACTAACCAAACTACTTTTGTTTCGAACTTTCCTTTGAAAAAAAAAGAAAAAAAAAAGATGCATTGTTTTCAGGATTAAATGGCTCAAATTAAAAAACTCACCCCGTGTATAGTTTATCATCATATATAAACCATTCGTGTATGTACTTTATGACAGGGGCGTTATTTATTAGGTCAGTATTTGAAATACGTTTCTTTAATATTTCAAATAAATAATAATCAGCATTTATACCAAGAAAATGTTTAATATAATAAATGACGTAAATGCTGTCACGAAAATGAATTTATTTATACCGAGCGTTTGTTTTACGAAATATTTATCATTGATTAATAAAAATACTGATCGAAATAAAATATAAAGGTCGTTTTCACAACGTTTTTAAAATTTACGGAGAAAATTTCGAATGAAAATTATTCGTGAGACTAAATATACGTTTGACGCAGAAGCTATCGAGGATTTTTTCCAAAAAAGAAAATTAAAAAAAAAAGAGAGAGAGAGAGAAAAGGGAAATTTGTCGGTATCATTTTTCACCCTGGTAAACCTCGTTCCGCTTTTTTGTAATCGATCGTGAAACAGAGCATGATGAGAGGAGCGTGCACCCCTCAATGATCAAGAGAGGAAAACTACGTTCTACGGTGCATGCCGCATGCGCGAGCACGCTCACGAAATCTCTCGAATTTTTTTCTCTCCTTTTTTCTTTTCTTCATTTTCTTTCCTTTCCTTTTCTTCTTCTTTACTGCTTGATTAATGACTTTTCGTTGTAGAACAACCAAAAAATTTATATCGCTATAGACTTCATTGTCCTCGAATTGTTGTTATTATTTTTTCTTTTTTTCCTTTTTAAACAATACTTCTTAACCTTAATCGAGTTTATTAAAAGCTCACATTTTTTATTATTAATAAAAAGAAAAAGATACGAATAAGAGAAAAGTAATATGCAATGGATTGCAAATGAATTGTACTGTTTGAATTTTGTCGCATTATCGAGTAGTATTTTTCTTTTTATTTTTTTTTTGGTTTTTACAAAAAAGATGGTTTTTTTTTTCTTTTCTTATTTTTATTTTAAACAATTAGATGTCATAAACGTATTACATATCCACTTGTTTCGGTAGTCTCCGATATGATCTTTAAATTTCACTTCTCAAAAGTATAAAAGTTCCCGCCTTTTTGTGATGGCTTCTACGATTGGCTGAGAGGAACACCTGTTTGGTGTTTCACTTTCATCTGGAAACCTCGTTCGTCGAGGAAATTCTCACGCGATGATTCTCTTTCTTCCTGAATCCCTTTTGCCGAGAAGTTGGTTCTCGATGTATCATCTCTGATGTCTTCATCACTTGGAACGATCTCACTTTCGAATTTATCCTTGTCCTTGATGATTACGATTTCAAAAAGAAAAATATACGAATACGAAAAGATTTATTCTTACATTTCGTTTGAATATTTTGATAATATAAAAATCGACTTACATTTATCTTATCAATATTACTTTCATTAATTAATAAGTAAGTATTTTCGCTAAATAAATATTCATTATATATTTCAATATAATCCGATATAATTCAATAAATGCTCGGAATATTTATTTTCCTCGATATTTATAATAGTGCATCAATATGTAGTATAATTGATCAATATAAATAATTAATCGTTGAACTCTTGTCTGGATCGTGCTCGAGATTTTTTTTATATATATTTATATATATAAATATTGACCATTCGTTTATGAATAAAATATTGACAAATCAAAATGTTTATTAATATTTTAATAAAACTATTCACAAATTTTTGTATTAATCGATACAATACTTACTTACTTATTACGATATTATAAACACTCGACAATTTCTTGATTAATATCGAATTTATTCAAAATATCAATCCGATAACTAACAACCCTAAAAATCTATTCTACAATAAGCATTAGAGTCAAACTTAAAGGGGAGGAAAAAACGAAAGAAAGAAAGAAAGAAAATAAACGAACAAAATAAAAAAACAGAAAAGAAAAGAAGAATAGAGAAAGTAGTAAACGAATGAAATTGGCTTAAAATTAAAATATTTCATTGACCAGAAAAATAAGAAGACTGTATTAAATCGAATAAACGTTATATTGGAGAGTTGGAAAAAAATGGCGGCCGAAGAGAAAGACAGCAGACAGACAGAAAGAGAGAAAAAGAAAGAGAAAAAGAAAGAGAAAGAGAAGAGCTTTTTGCTCGAGCAATAAACGACAAGAAAAACGATAGAGACAGGGCTGGTTGGGGTCGGACAGGGTGGGGGAGGAGGGAGGTAGGGGTGGGTGTGGCGGCACCGGTCTGCTGGACCTCTGAGTCATCGTCTTTCGTCTTTCGTCCCAGACAAGCACGTTCGGGTCGATTGCCAAGAGTCGAAGAGCCGGTTATGCTTGCTACTCACATATACACATACGATATATACAGATATATCACACATAATACATACACACAATATATATATATATAAATACATAACATATACGTATATACACATATTACGGATTAACACACGTAATATTACATACACATATAATATATACAGATATATACGTATTAACAGTACAGAGCGTGTGTAAATATATAAAAGTATATACTACGTGAGTCGAGTTTCTGTGTATGTGTCTCTATATCAGAGAAATTACTCGTCTCCATCGTCTCTTCTTCAGAACCATTCACCGGTCCCACGAACGCTACTTGAATGCGATATCCTTCGAGACGTTCCTGATTTGAAGCTTAGCCTTTTGTATTCTTTACATTTTTCTCCCTTTTTTCTTTTCTTTTTTCTCCTCTCTTTTTCTTTTCTTTCTTTCTTTCTTTCTTTCTTTCTTTCTTTCTTATTTCCTTTGTACGGAAATATGATTAAGAGTCTAGTGAATTTTCACATTAGAAAATAAAAGAATGAAAAGGGTAAAAGGTTATTCCTCATTGAAAGTTGGTATTTATTGAGAATGATTCAATTGATTAATTAATCAAATATTATGATTTATAAAACGTATTTGTTATATATTGTATATATATATATTTTTTATAATATATGAACCGTTTATTAAATCCATTTTTGTTCTCCTTGACTTAAAATTGTTTAACAAAAGCGAAAAGATCGCGTATAATTATAATTGTTATAAACATTAACTTGATTTTTCTTTTCTTTGTCTCTCTTTTGAAACATGAACTTAGACTACTTTCGTGATATAAACCACTCGTACAACGAGTATTACAACGATAAAAAAAATTGGATTAGATACTTTGTAAAAAAATAAGTAATATGGCCGACATTTTTCCGATTCTCGAAAGGTCAGCTTTAGTTTCAATATCGTCAGGAAAGCAGTTTCAGTATGACAAGTACGCGCTTTGCGTTGGAATTCGAGCGTAATCGCCGATCTCTCTGTATTTTCATCGTTTCCATATGGAGTAGTAGGATAGGGGATGATGTGGAGACGGGATAGGCTGAAAGGGGTGGGAGACTTTGAGGGATCATAAAAACGGTCGGAAAAATTTTTGATAGAAAGATGCGACCGTGTAGTGTAGAAGTGAGGTCAAGTGCCAATGTCGAATGTCCTGACGACTTTCGACCTAGAATTTCATGCTCGTTGCTCGGAATGGGCGAGTAATAAGCCACCGGTAGCACGTGTATACATACTTACATGCATGCATACATACATACTTACATGCATGCATACATACATACATACATATATCGATTTACTTAAAATAGAAACGTTTTTTAGTACGTGAATAGCAAAAGAAGAAAGAAAAAAAAAAGAAAAATAGATTTAGTTATTCGTTAAGAATTCTTCTTCTTTTTGTCTTTTCTTTTTTTCCTATTTTAATTTAATTTAATTTAATTTAATTTAATTCAATTCATTTATTTTTCTCTTTTTCTTTTTTTTTTTTGTTAAATATTTTTTACTTGGAACATTTTAATTAAATCATTAATTAATTATCGATTAACGTATTCTGAACGTCAAATTCTAATTTTATCAGACCTCATTTTTCGACACTTGAGTAGAACAGTAAATCAATAATCGATATATCCACTCGTGTTCTTCGAATTCCATCCACGAATTTGACAAATCATATATTCGTCATATATATGTGCACCCCCGAACACCACCCCTACGAGAAAGAAAGAGACAGACAGATAGACAGAGAAAGAGAGAGAGAAACCGATCGATGTGATTCTACGAACAAGCCACTACCGCATTGATTTCTATGCATCTTTCAGTAATGCTAAGGCTCGTTTTTTTTATTATAGCCCTTGTCCGAGCAAAGTTTCCTTTTACGCTAGTAGTTACGTAGGAAGTAAATCGAAGAGTAATGTTATCGTTTTTCTCTTTCTCTCTTTCTTTTTTCTTTTTCTCTTTTTGCTCTTCTTACTCTTCATTTTGGTCGCGATAAAATATGCACATTTTTTTAGAAAATCCTAAAATCAATAAAATATCATTTCGCATTGATATAACTTTTAATCTCCTTTTATCAACGATTTTCACACGACTCCATGGCGATATTACGTTCGAATATCAGCCGATCTTTTTGTTGACAGTGTCAACTAAGATTAGCATTAAACGACTCTTGTAGTTATTTTTACTTTGGTACGATTGCTTATGGTGATATATTTTTGACAAGAATATCGTTTTGAAACTATTGATCAATAAAAAATGTGCTTGTTTGATAATAGATTCTTTTATAATAATGATATAGTAATATAGTTATCAAGAAAAAAGAAAGAAAACGAGGCAACGATAATATATTTTAGCAATATTGTAATAATATAATGTACATGATGATTATAATAATATTAATAGTAACAACAATAATAACAATAACATTGTTATATCAATAATATTATAATCACTAAATTTAAGTAAACAAAGAATTTGTGATAATATTATTTAATAATATTATTTAATAACAATAGAGTTATATAAGACTATAATAATAATAAAAAATAATAATACTATGATCATTAATCAATGAAACAACGAACTTTCCACTAATGTCATTTAATAACGATCTTAAATAATATATGAAATAATAATAATTATAACAAATAATAATAACAATAATAATAACAATAACAATAATAATAATAATTGTACGTTGAAGAAATGCTTGTTTTGAAGGCTCCGTGAAAAATTCATTTGCGCGACGACATCAACGTCGAAGGCGTTAACGTCGTTAATGAATTTAACCTTGATCTCAATCTCCTTTTCTTTTCTTTTTTTTTCTTTTTTTCCTCTTTTTTTTTCTCTTCTTTCTTAACCTTTCGTCTTTATTTCGCAGCGATTTCAACAGCCTTAACAAGGACGACGTCTACGGGAACAACGAGCTGGCATTCAGAATTGCCGAGCAGCATTTAGGAATACCCGCCCTTTTAGACGCCGAAGACATGGCTTCCTGTTCCGTGCCTGATCGATTATCAATTCTAACCTATCTTTCACAATTCTATCAAACTTTCAAAGGTAAGATTTCTGCGCAATGTCTAACAATTAGGAAAAAAGAAAAGAAGAAGAAAAAAAGAATAGAAAATCAATCTTAAAAATGTTACTCTACTAATTGCTTGAAAGTATCTGAAGTTATTTGAAAAATTAGTTAGGTTAACTATCATGTGACGTCATGTGACTTTGTAGTTGCATAATCAAATATGATTGGGCATATGCGTATATATAATATTTTAAATCTCGTTTCATTTTATCGCTATAAAATTATTTCTTAATACATATATGAAGTCTACAGGGTTATAGAAAGTTAATAATCATAATAATAATAATAATGATGATGATAATAATTAAAATATAAAAAAAAGAAAGACGAAGTAAATATTATAAAGAAATATACATGTCGATCGATCGATAATTCGTTAAA
This sequence comes from Vespula vulgaris, assembly GCF_905475345.1. Lineage (NCBI taxonomy): Eukaryota > Metazoa > Arthropoda > Insecta > Hymenoptera > Vespidae > Vespula > Vespula vulgaris. The sequence continues at coordinate 1,271,478 of NC_066596.1, read as the reverse complement.
GAACTCTCGACGTTTTATTAAAAATCTGAAAAAGTGTTGGAGTGTTCATTGTTCATTCAGGTAAATTATTAATCGATTTATCCAATGAAAGTAAATAGCTCTATCGACATCAAACTCATATTTTTTTTTCCCCTTTTTCTTTTTATATAACTTGAATTCAATTTTGTTTCGCTTTTCTTTCGTTCGTTCTTCTTCTTATTATTAATATTATTATTTATTATTATCATTATTTTATATATATATTTTTTTCATTCGATCTTTTTTTTTTTTTTTTGTTACACGTATTACATACATTTTATATGTCCTCGTAATAATTAATTCACTAGTGACATTTATCTATCCTAGTCAACTGTTAAAACTAATAACGAAACTTTTCCTTACGTATAGACGGAAGAAATATGGACGAACTTTCGAGTGTAAACGAATCAAATATGGAGAAGAGAGAATACAGAAAATAGAAACTAGAAGGAGAAACGAGATGGAAAATTCGAAGTGTATTCAGAAATACAAATGGTCTTGCTCATGACTGTTTCGCTTTTGAATTTATATTCTTAGTTTTACATTGGAAAATTGTTTCTGTTATCTCTTTCTCTCTTTCTCTTTCTCTTTTTCTTTTCCTGTCAACAAAATTATTATATTATGTTCGCTATAGTGTAAACAAAAGATAGTTAGAAACAAGTTCGTATAGTTAGCATCACCCTATGGCACTTGTTAATGTTATTTTCTGAATACAGAAGTTGTTTCATGCTAATAGCGAGTCAAAGTTTCTCTTTCGCAAATTTGTTCGACCAATCGTATTGTTGCATTTTTCTATGGCTTACGTCACGGATTAATTCCAACGATAGAAAAAAAATATAATTAAAAAAGAAAAAAAAACGCTAAACGTATGTGATATTGATTAATTTAATTTAATTTAATTAATTGTTAATTAAATTTATCTGTTTAAATGGAAAAGATTTGTAGAAAATTTTCATATTTAATTTGGTCTTTTTGACATATTTCGAAAATGGTTGATCCATGCATGACATAGATTGATACTCAATCGAGAATTAATATAGCAAATTGAAATTAAATAAAAAAAAAGAACAAACATGTGATATCGAGAAATTTAATTAATTTAATTATTAATTAAATTTATCACTTTAAAGGAAAAGAAAAAAGAAATCTGTTGAAAATATCTACAACGTTTAATTTGATCGTTCTGACATATTTCGAAAATCGTTGATCCATGTGTAGTATAGATGGGTACTTGATTGAGAATTGGAATTAGTATTTCTAGTATAGCAAATAGAAATAATTAAAAAAGGAAAAAGAATAAACTTACAATATCAACGAATTTAATTAATTTAATTATTAATTAAATTTATCAATTTAAAGTAAAAGAAAAAAATTTTCATATCATTCAATTTGATCGCTCTGACATATTTCGAAAATCGTTGATCCATATATAGTATGGATGATGGATACTCGATCGAGAATTGGAATTAGTATTTCTATATAGCAAATAGAAATGATAAAAAAAAAGGACAGATTTATGATAGCGACGATTTTAATTAATTTAATTATTAAATAAATCTATCAATTTAAAGGAAGAGAAAAAAGAAATTTGTTGATAATTTTCATAACATTTAATTAGATCGTTCTGACATATTTCAAAAATCATTGATCCATGTTCGTAGTATAAATGAAAATTTGATCGAGAATTAGAATTATATTTCTAATATAACAAATAGAAATAATTAAAAGAAAAAAGAAGAAAGGGAAGAAACTTATGATATCGATGAATTTCATTAATTCAATCATTAATTAGATTTCTCGATTTAAAGGAAGAGAAAATAAGAAATTGTTGAAAATTTTCGTATCGTTTAATTTGATCGTTCTAATGTATGTCAAATGTATTATGTTATCCATGTATGACATAGATAGATACTTGAACAAGAATTAAAATTAGTATCTCTAGTAGAATAATTTCTTGCACGCATGCGTATCGCCTTGAGAGCGAGAAATCGAGTTGTTCATCCGTCACGTGCAATTTTAGTGGTAGGCCATTCGCGGTTGGTGGTGGTGTTGCGCTACGTCCGATCGACGGACGTGACGTTTGAAATGTCGCATTGAGTTAACGTCTTGTCGTGACTAAATAGGCCAAATAGGTTGCAGCGTTTTAGGAGAGAAGATGGTACGTCGTGCAACATGCACTATCCATCTTTGATTGTACAGGATGTTTAACCTAATTTCGTTGACAATCTAATAACCACTCCGTTTATAATACATCGTTGTTTTTGATTATATCAAGAAAAAAAAAAAGAAACGTCAAAGGAATTGATTGATTTAAAGAGGACATTTTTTTTTATTGAGGCATAATTTGTTTTTGTTTTAATCGTTCGACGTATATTTTTATTATTATCTTTTCGTAGCTTCTAAAAGTAAAAATTTTATTATATTCATTTGATTTTCTTTTGTGGTTGTTTTTTTTTCTTTTCATTAATTTTTATACAGTTCGATTTCGATATATTTTTGGATACGTTTAAAGAACAATTTTTTTTTTTTTTATTTTGATAGATGAATAAAACAATAAATATATTGTCTTAGTTCACGAATTGGACATATGTCAAAGTTAGTTGAAATCATTTCGAACGTCTCTTTTAACATAAAAGTATCGTCATAAATGCAATAAATGACATTCTTTCTTATTCGAGGTCATTCGAAAGAGAACGAATTCATATCCATGAATCTTCTTCTTTTTTTTTTATACGTATATACAGCAATATTGTGTTAATAAAAATGTGTCCATTCATCGATAATCTTGAAATTTCGAAAACATTTTGTCATTAATCAATATATCATCGCATTTCTATAAAACGATTTCTTTCGTTAATATTTTTTCGTATCATATTAAAAGTATCATCTTGTATAATGGAGAGAAAAACGAAACAAAGAGTTCTTTTTTTTTAAGTTTCTAATTCTGTTAATATTCAAAGATTAAGTATAAATCACACATAATACAATGGTACAAATTATACGTAAAAGTTTCGTGTTATATAATATTAATTTTTTTCTTTTGTGAAAAGAAAATAAAATTATCTCGTAGAAAATTAACGTAATAAAATTTATTCTTATTTTAATTTCTTTTCTCATATTAATTACAGTACGTTATAACAAATTTCATTATCATTAGAAAATTCAATACAGAATCATAATCTACGTTTATTATTATTATTATTTATTTTTTTAATTTATTTTTTCATACAAATGACAGTATGCATAGAATGATAAATTTCTTCGTCGTTAGAAATTTACGACCAGTCGAGTCGAGAATATGTAGTCATAATTTACATTTATTATTATTATTATTATTATTATTATTGTTATTATCATCATCATCATTTCTTTTGTTTTTAATTTAATTTAATTTATTTTTTCATACGAACGACACAAAAGTCTGTATGGAATGATAAAGTTTTTCGTTAAAAATTTGCGACGTAGTCGAGAATATTCAATGTTATAATATACATTTTTTATTATTATTATTGTTATTATTATTCTTTTTCATTTTTCTTTTTTCTTTTTCAATTTAATTTAATTTAATTTTTTTTCCTTTTTTTCATACAAATTACAACTCAGTATATACAAATATACTTGTAAATAGAACGTTGGTGAATTACTAGCTTACTTTCTCCCTTTCATGATGATGCACTTGAGAATCATCTGTGTATATACATATGTGTGTATATGCGTGCATAAACACAAACACACATATATATATACTATATAAATATGTATATATGCAACTTCCATTGTTTCTCACAGATTGACGTCTCTCATGCAGTTTCCTCTGTCGTTAAGATTAATCCCTCATTCTCTTGAACCAGCTCGTTCGAGATAATGAACGCTCCGGAGAAAAGAATGGTCCTTTCTTGTTCTTGTTTCGTACAAGAGTCGTGCGTCAAAAACTACGAAGAAGAAAATAATCGTAGAAGACAAAACATGCTCGCGGAATTAATTACTCACATTTTTGCTCTTTTTTTCCTCTTTTTCTTTCTTTTTTTTTTTCATTTTTTCCCCTTTCGTATTCGATGAACGAACGTACGAACGAACGTACGAACGAAAGAAAAGAAAAAAAATTCTTACGTTGAATAGTATTGAAAATTCGAAAATTCCTCGAACGATGAACGTTAATTGATTCTTTTTGTTATTTATTTTTTATCTTTTATTCTTTTTTTTTTCTTTAATTTTAATTTATTACGACTACTTAAAGAACGGTGACAAACCACTACGACTCTTCGAACTCGAGAAAGTTTCTGTAGCAAAAAGATGTCTCTCGTTTCTCATCCAAAGAAATAAAACTTGCTTCTTGACTTATTAATAAGCTCGTGGCAAATAAAGTTGTTGAGATTCTTTATGAGTGTCCTTGCTAGGTGATAATTAAGTTTTTATTAGTACGTATTGGTAAATACATACATACATACATACATACATATATATAAATATATGTATATTTAATAGTATACAGAAATATACATATACGATGACTTTAAAAGCTTGAACGGCCACTTGTTGAGTTCTCCACAGATTTCTATTCATTTTGTTCGAATCTCTCGTTTTCTTTCTCTCTCTCTCTCTCTCTCTCTCTCTCTCTCTCTCTCTCTCTCTCTCTTTTTCTCTTTCCAACTTTTTCTTTCTCTTTTTATTTGCTGTTAGATTCGAAAATATGTACTTACGTTGAACGATACATAGCATTTTCTAGACACTTGTTGAATCGCCTTGTTGTTATCGTACGTCTAGATCATGAAATTTACATTGTATTCTATCTCTTTCTCTCTTTCTCTCTTTCTCTTTCTCTCTCTCTCTCTCTCACTCTTTTTTTAATCCCTCCATCGAGGACAGGAAAACGTAACTACGTATTATTTTCAATATCACGATCCAGTTTCCTCTAGCGGTCCGTGTTTACGACGAGAACAATAATGACAAAGGATCAAAGCGAGGTCAATAGTGACAAACAGAAAGTCAACATTCAATCGTTATAATATCTTTCATTTTGTATTCATAAGAACAACCTCTCTTTGCATTTTTGATCTACTTTAATCTCACTTTTCTCTATACTTTATATATACGACACGTTACGTGGCAATAATCTCGTTGCTACTGTTACATTTTATCAGATATCGTAGAAAATGTTCTCATATTTATAAAAAAGAGAAAGAGAGAGAGAGAGAGAAAAAGAGAAAGAGACAAGAAGACAGATATGACGATTAACGATCGAATTTACGTTTAATAATATGTCGAGTCTTCGAAACATATGTATGTATATAAATGTAACTCGTTGGTGAAATTAAATTTCCTGCCTGTCAAAGTTTATGAGTAATTGCGAAACTCAGCTGGCAGACGGGAGTATATACTTTTAAGATTCTCAATTAACATATTGCTATATACTACTATGTCTCTCTCGTCATTACGTGTGTGTATTAAGAGAAATGGGAGAAATGCGGAGGCATTGAGAAAAAGAGAGAGAGAGAGAGAGACAGACTGAGAATATGTGTGTGCGCGTGTGTGTAAGAGAGAGTCGACGTGTTGAATCGTTAAAACATCGTTTATTATTTTACTGACATTTAGTAATATTTATCAATATTGTTTCATTTCTTTTCACTGTTATTATGGACAACAGATGTTGAAAATTAATTATAAATTATTAAATTTTATAGGAATCGTGTTATATTTCATCCGTTTGTTTTTATAATCGACGAATTTAATACAACGTTTAAAAGTATTTCCTCTTTCTACGTGTATCATGTTTTTATGATAATTATTTTAACGATTCCATTGCGATATTTAATAACGTTTATCAATATTGTTTCATATCTTTTCAATCGTATTATTCGATCTTATTATTATTGTAAAATGAAATTACGATTTATTTAATTCTATTGGAATTATTTTGTTTTCTCGTTTTCTTTTTACGTTAGGATAGTTTTTTTTATATTTGTTTTTTTTTTTCGTTGCTGTAAAATCGTGAAATTCAAGTTTCCTGTTATGAAAAACAAAAATCATCAAGTACATAATAAAATGGGAACTGTTAATAAAATGTACATAATATTATTGTTTATTGAAAAATATTTAATTAATAATGTAAAAATTGAAGATATTGTATTTATAATTAATTTTAATTTATTTCAGGATCATCTCCTAGCCGTTTAGCGACGAACAGAACGGTCGAGACAACGGAAGAAAGAATCGCCCCGGTTCCAGAATCACCAAAAGCCAAGGTATCGATATATCGAAATTTTAAAACGATGCAATTGAGTCTTAGAGCATTAAAAAAGTAAAAAAAAAAATAAGGATAATAAAAAAAGTAACAGACTTTAATTAATCATCACTATAAGGGGGAAAAAAACTTTCGCTTCACGTAACTTTCTTTTGCCGGCTTTATTTTCTTAATCTATTACATATATATATATTTATCTCATTTAATAGTTATTATTATTATTATTATTATTATTATTATTATTATTATTATTATTATTATTATTATTATTTTATTACTTTATTATTTTATTATCATTGTTGTTGTGGTTATTATTATTGTTGTTGCGCAGCAGCAGGCTTGTGGAGCTCTTTTTTCTATTTATTTATTTACTTTTTTTTTTCAAAGCTTTTGATCAAAGCGTCGTTCGAGGAAGCATCTTTTTCTCTATTTTACCAACATTTTTTACTCGCCGAGCTTTAATCATAATATTATTTATATACAGGGTATGTTAAAGTGTTTCGAACAAATTTGAACAAAAATGTATATTTATATATACCTGTCGATATCTATGTCCATGATAAAATGAAATCAATCCGATTTCTTTCTTTGTTTTTTTTTTTTTAAATTAAATATTTCATCAAATTAGTAAGTTTATAATCAGTTAAACAAAAACGTTTATATATTTTTTATTTCAATCAACACTCATAATAATCCAAAATTTTGTACAGTACACAAAAAAAAGAATCTTGTTCTTTTTTTTTCTTTTCCTTCTTTATTAACGCAATAACTTTCTTTGAGAATTAAGTCGCAATATTTTTGCCTACCCTGTATATACCCATTGCGAAATTCTTCATCGCAATCATCAATTCCAAATAATCCGAAATCCAAAGAAACGAGAACGTATCATTCTAGCGTTACCATACGCCATTGCTATACGCCGCTGCTTTTATATCGTAGCTTTCTATTTCTTCTCTGAATAATTATTATTTAAATAGAAATAATGGAGATAGAGACAATCTCTCCTACGAGGAATAAAAAGAGGCGGAGGATATTGTCACGTGATCGAGATCAAATTAATGGCGATTATTTCTTTTTCTTAATTAGTTCTTTTCTCTTTCTTCTTCTTCTTCTTCTTTCTTTTTTTTTTATTTCGTTTCATTTCATTTCATTTTCTTTTCCTCCCTACTGTTCATTATCTTTGTTTCCTTGTTTCCTTTTTTTTTTTTAAATCACTCTCCCTCGTTTATATTTCTCTTTTCACGTTTTTTCTTTGTCTTTTTCTTATCACTTTCTCTCCTTGTTTTTCTTTTCTTTTTTTTTGCATTTTTTCTTCCTTTTTCTTTCTTCTCATACTTCTGTTCTCTCTTTTTTCTTTTGCTCATTTTCTTTCCTCATCTTTTTATACAATTTTCCTTTCCTTTTTCTTTCCTCCTTTTCTTTTTTTATTATCATCCTTTGTCCTTGTTTTTTTTTCTCCATTTCATTTTCTTTCTTTCTTTCTTTCTTTCTTTCTTTTTATTTTCTCTTCTTATTTCTTTCACCCATACCCCTCTTCGTATTCATTTCCTCTTCTTTTCATTTTTCTTTCATATTTTCTTCTCGATCGTATCATTTTTCTTGATCGATCGATCAATCTGATGTGCCTTTAGAAAGGCAGACGATTCTTATCTTTCTCACCTTCTTGTATATCTCCGTTTCGCAATCAACTGCGTTCCAACATTCGAAGAGAGTATCTGCTCTCGAGAATCTTCTCGTTATATAGGTCGTGCACGGGCGCACCCCGATACGATGCATCCGTCTTTCTCTCTCTCTCTCTCTCTCTCTCTGTCTTTATCTATCTATCTGTCTTTTTCTTTCTCTAGTAACCCGTAAAAGTTCTTCAAAGGGAAAAAAATAAAATAACTATGTATTGTGAGGAACATACATACGTTCGCTTCGTATGCAGTTTACCTTGACATCGACTCGTCATTCTTCTTGTAACCATTGCAACAACGAAATACCATCATCGAGATGCACTTTTGCATAATTTTCTCTCTCTCTTTCTCTTTCTCTTTCTCTTTTTTATTTTTTTTTTCTCTTCCATCATAAATGGGCAATCAAAAACGAGTGGTAACGCGATGAAAGGCCATTAAGCTACTCGTCGGTCATCGTAAAACTATAATGAAATAACAACTTTCGAAAATGTGCCAACGAGTTTCTATCGAAACGAATATTGTATATACTTTTGTCGATTCATTCTATCGTCTAGCTTAGTCTCTTTCTCAAAGAGAAACAATACGTTCCTATAATGCGTTTCACCGGAACCGTTAACATTCCGCATAATTTGCGAGAAAATTAATCGTTCTATGTTTGAAGGGGCATATATTCATTGTTATGCATTGACTCTCCGTAAATCTAATTTCCTTTTAGTATTTAAAAATGAAATTAACGTAACGTTAAATTAATAGATATATGACTTTTAATAGGAAATATTGATCTTTATAATTTTTGTATTTTATTATTTATTTATTTAAAGGACAAAAAAAGAAAAAGTATATGAGTTGTGTAACTTTGAAGTCATAATTGGTAATATAGCAGATATTGTGTGTGAATATATATATGGAATATTAGTATTATCACATTTAATTATATTATTTTCAATTCGTGTGTAACAAGTAATCTTTTCTTTTATATAAAATTTAACAATGGAATGATCTACAAAAAATTTGTTTTTCTTTTTTATTACTTTATAATTTAGAAAAAAAATTTCTTTTAAATAAAATGTTTCCCTTTTCTTATAAGGATTTATTATTTATTATCTAGTGGCCATGTCGATAATACTTGTAGGATGCGAAACAAATAATATTCGTCAGAGTCTAACAAAGATTCTTATTGATATATTTATGTATAGTTGTTAATATCTTTTGTTTTTTTGTTTTCTTTCATGTGCTTCAAATTTTGTCTCCTATTTTTTTTTTTTTTTTCATTTCTCATGTGTAAAACGTACAGAAAAGAAACGCAAATATTTTCAAAAATACTCGACGTAAATTATCTTCATGTAGCTAAAAAGTTATATGACGTGACAAGTAGGAAAAATGATTACATAAAAAAAGAAAAAAAAAAGAGAGAGAAAAAGAGAGAATTATTACACGAATCTTAATAATTATTAAACAGTACTGTTCTTGCAAAATACGAATATACAAAATATATGACAAGTCACCATTACTACACAGAGCTCATTAATTATAAACGAATGATATAACAACAATGAGATGTCAACGATAAGTCGTAGCAAAAAAAGAAAGAAAGACAAATTGAAAATAAGATTAAAATAATACAGATTTATGAACGTGTGATTTCAAAGTTACATAAAAAAAAAAAAATTCAAAAAATCCAAAGTTGCACCGAGTCGAAAGTATATCACAAACGAATGAAATGTCAGCGATAAGTTGTAGCAAAATAAAAAAAAAAAGAAAGAAAAATTGAAAATAATACAGATTTATTATGAGCGTGTGATTTCGAAGTTACATAAAAAAAAAAAATAAATAAATAAAAAAATAAAAAAAAAAAGAAAGGAATCGGAAGAGATTAAAGAGGGTCAAAGATACAATTTATTATCGTTTAAGTGGAAACCTCGTCGAAATTTTCATATTTACCCTTTCAACTGTACAACGCTCGTTTCTTTATCTTATCGTGGTTATGGAAAATGGGACAGACATTGTGTCGTCTCGAAGGATTTATATAATTTTTACTGTTGGCCATTGTAAAAGTGACTCATCGTTTCCTCACAAGCGTGACTCTCAATGTCCACGTTATGTTGTTCTCATCGTCGTCGTCGTCATCGTCGTCGTCGTCGTCGTCGTCTTCGTCGTCGTTGTTGTTGACATTGTTACCATTATTATCATTCTTACTTGTTTTCGTTGTTTAATACCGACGAAAAGTCAGTCTATTATTTAAAACGTACGAACTAAACGCGACCGGCCATTCGTCGCTCTCGTCCTCTTATTGGAAACACGTGTTAACTCCTCTCTCACCGTTTATTTTTGTTCCCCAGGAGGAAAGCTTGGACTTAATGGGGCAATATAAACCTGAAATATTCTGCTAGAAGGTAATTCGCTTTGTCGTTTATTGTTTTGTTGCTTGTATCTTTCTTTTCCTTTCTTTCTTCCTTTTTTTCTTTTCTTTTCTTCTCTTCTCTTCTCTTTTCTTTTCTTTTCCTTTTCTTCTGGTTTTCTTCTTTCTGGTTATATTTCTTTTTTGTTTGTTTTCCTTTTCTTTTTGGGGAATCTTGCATGCTCTTATCATATTTTTTTTCTCTTTCTTTCTTTTAATATTTCGATTTTTATTTCTTTTTCTTTTTTTTCTTTTTTCTTCCCATTACGCTCTGATATGCATGACGTAATATCGTTGCAAAATGAAACCCTTTATTTCCGAGTAACATCCATTAACATCAAACATCTTTTTGCTTATTTTACTATTTTTTTTATTGTTTTATTTATTTATTTATTTATTTATTTATTTATTTATTTATTATGAGTGATATATATTATTGTAGAGTGAGTTCGATAATTTTTTTGTATCTTTCTTTTTTTATATACATATTTTTCTTTTTTTCTTTTTCTTTTTAATCTCATTGGAAAGAAACGAGAATTAAATTTTAGATTATGTTCGTAAGAAGGTACACGTATACAGTATTTTAAAAAAATTCTTTTTCTCTTTCTCTCTTTGCTTCGTATTCTCTTTCTTTTCTTTTTGTTTTTCTTTTCATTTCCTTTTAAATAAGCCAACGAAATTATTGTTTATTCGTTTCCCTCTTCATGTATGTAATATATAACTTTATACATACATTATGTAAATAGAAATATTCGAATACTCTTTCAAAAATGAAAGATTTCAAAGTTCGGATAAGAATCTTTTGAATTTGTGAATACGTGTAAATTGTATTTTGTTTTCTTTTAGAACTTCTTATACTCGTTTTGTCAACGACGATAAAAAAGAAAGATATAGTACGACATAACCTTGAAAGATATACAAATCGTCGGAGTTTATTTTTCTCCGATTAGTTTAAATTATTTTTAACAATTTTTAAATATTTTTAAATTTATCGTTACGTGCAAGCATTCGAAACGAAAATAATACTTTATTTTCTCTGGTCATTCGTAAAAAAATATTGATTTACGTAGTACCAAGTTATTGGATGAATAATCTTAAAAATAATAAAAAGTATAAGATTAATACGTTGGTTTCGTTGTTAAAAATGTTCTATTCAATTAATCAATTTTATTCCATTTTTTAATATAAATGCATTAAAAATGTATACTTACATATGTAAATTATTATTTTAAATATTAATGATCACCGTCAGTTCGTCCATTTTCATTGATTTCATATTTCATAGAAATTAAAATTTCCTATGAATTTTATTAAAGCAATATATAAACAAAAAAGTGTGATCAACCATAAATATATAGAATATTATTTTTGCAATTTTTAAAAAATTTTCATACACAAAATTTAACATTTTTAGCATATTAAAGTTTTGTTAAGATCAAGCGCGAACTCATTGTTGGATAATTATACCAAACAAAAAAATAACATCATTATAAATATATTTATAATAATAAACAATTTCGAAATAAAATAAAACAAAATTCGACAAAATAAGCACTAAAACAAATAAAAAATAAAAAGGATTATCATTAACAATATCCATAATAATAATAACAATAATAATAATAATAATTGTAATACCACTAGGAACGTTAAATGAAACGAGATTAAACGAAAAATTCGTGACGGTCAACGTGTTGTTAACTTGATGAAAAAATGAAAACTTGTTGAGAAACTTGAGGAGAAGAAACCAGAAAATAAGAAAAAGAAAAGAAAAGGAAATAAACGATCGAGAAAAGAGACGCGTTGGTTAGGTTCTATCGGCACGGTGGCACGCTATTCTATTTATACGTCGTTGGCTCGTGCGTGCGAACGAAAAGAAAATAAAAGAAAAGGAAAGAAAAGAAAACAAAACAAAAGCTAAGGAAGGAAAGCCAAGAAGGAACGCACGCGTCGATGAGAAGCGAATAGAAATCGGGCGCACGGTCACTACACTCTCTCGTAGTGTCTCTTCTTCTCCACTTGACTCGAGTAGTACCAACCACCATACCATACTTCTGCATCGCGTCTTTATTTTCTCATTTTCCCGCCTTTGAAATCAATTAAAAAAAAAAAAAAAGAAAAAACAACAACGTGAAAAAGAAAAGGAAAATTCGTTTCTTCATAACGTGTGTTTTTGACATTTTTTTTGTCTTTTTCTATTTTTTCTTCTATTTCTTTTTTTTTTTGTAACGTAGTGACGATAAGACGTACCAGTGCTCGAAGTAGAAAAAAATTACAATGCATTCGTCGATCGATCGGTAACGAGTAGTGTTTTCTTTCTTGTTTTCTTTCTCTCTTTCTTTTTTTTTTTCTTTTTGTGAACGAAATTAATCTTACGATTAAATGTAATAATTAAAAAAATATTAATACGTGAAAGAAGAGCTAGGTATAGCTTTTTGTCAAAATTATTTTATGTCTCTTGTTTCTCTTTTGGATCTTAATTTAAATCTACAATTCAAGCACTTCATTCTTTTTCTTTTTTTTTTTTTATAGATTAACAAATATAAATAAATTACTAAGAAATATGTTAATAAAATTCGTAATACTGACGATTGAAATGATATTAGAATGTCTTTGATTAGAAATTTGCATCGTGTAGAGAAGATAATCATTATACCTAATAAAGTAAATTTCTTACTTAATAATAAATTTAAAAACCATCGATAGAGATTTTGAACGCTATGCATCAGCTTTTAACAAACACGTAGTTATTTATAATACGGATTTTATAAATAATGTACAGTTTGGGACATTAAAAATCGTCGAATAAATTGTTCATTGATATTACAGTAAGTACACATATTTAAATATTTAAAACTTCAATAATAATAATAATAATAATAATAATTATAATTATAATAATAACAATAATAATAACAATAACAATAATATTAATAATAAGAATAATAACAATAAATAAAAAAACTACCAAGTACATAATTCAAATCTACATAAATTAACACGACTGGCGACAATGTCGTGGTGGTTTTGTGTGGTATTAACGTGAGTCCCCTAACAAGAGTCGGCAGATAAACTCGTTAACTCGTACTCGTCGAATTTGCATATGAGCTGGCGAGAAAAGGAACGACGTAACTCGGCTCTATCCTATCGTTTCTCCAACGTAAAAGGTGTAACGAAGTGGTAATGGAAATAAGCGGGCTTCACTATCTTATTCTCTCTGTCTCACATACACACACACATACACGGACGCACACATACTCTTTTAGTCTATAAGATTTATTTACAAGATGGAGGATGATAACCAGTATATGCATATATGAAGTATATGCAATATATGCATATACGGTATATGAAATTCATATATGATATATGAAATTCATATATGGTATATGAAATAGTGTGTAGTATATTTTATGTATAGAAAATCAGTTTAATCATGGTGTGTGTATATGTATAGATATATTACAAAATAAATTTTATTGTTTTCTTTTTCTTTTCTATTTATTTTCTTTTTTTTTGTTTTATAAAATTGTTTAGCTTAACTAATTGTATCAGTTAATAGTTGAGAGTGTTATATAAAATCATTCTCGTTCTCTCTCTCTCTCTCTCTCTCTCTCTCTGTCTCTCTCTCTGTCTCTCTCTTTTTCTCTTCTCTCTCTCATTCTATCACACACATACACACATATCATTTTGATGTATAAAATTTATTTTCAAGATGAAATATGATAACAGTATGTATGCATACTGATATATGAAATAATGTAGTATATTGTATACATAAAAAATCAATTTGATTATGGTATGTACATACATAGACATATTGTAAATACATTTTATCTTCTTTTTTTTTTTTTACTTGTTTCTTTTATTTTTTGTAGAATTGCTTAATTAATAGTATTAGTTAATAGTTAAAAATGTTACATAAAATTATTCTCTCTTTCTCTCCCTTTTTCTATCTATTTATCTGTCTTTCTCTTTCTCTCTCTCTCTCTCTCTCTCTATCTCTATCTCTCTCTGTCAATGTATAAGATTTATTCAAGATGAAGAAAAGCATGATGCTAAAGTATAACGAATAAAATATATTCGATTATTAAATTATGGAACATATCGTAAATGCAGTTTCTTTTTTATTTTTTATTTTATTTTATTTTTTTTTTAATTACTAACATCAGAAAATTTCTTTTTTATTCATTTTTTTATAAATAGTATAATAATAATAACTGAAAATAACTAATTAAAATCATTCTCTTCATAGAAATTTATTTACAGTATGAAAAAAAAGAGACATGATGATGATTGACATCATTATGCATATGAATAAAATAACATAGAATATGTTTAACAGATGATCACTTTTCCCATTATTCAACATTTCCTTTGTTAAATTAAATTATAATATAACAATAATCGAGAGATATAAATTCAATTCTTTTTCTCTCGATCTACGAAATTTCTTTTCAAAATATTGCAAGACCATAAAGCCTAGTATATCTAATACGAACGATATAACATAGAAAAAATGATATTTGATTTAATTATGACGTATATACATAAGTTCATTACACAATTGTACAATACATTTTCATGTCTCGTTTCTACTTTAATAAAAATTTTCTTTTTAATTAATAATACGATAATAATCAAGAGTGGTAATACTTTTTCTCTTTCTTTATCTCTCTCTCTCTCTCTCTCGAAAAAACGTGATTAACTTAAAAAAAAATATATAAATAAATAAAAAACCCACACAAAATAAAAAGAAAATAATAAGAAAAGGAAAAATAAACAAAAATAAAAGATAGAAGTTAATAAACATGAATTTCTTAAAACAGGTGGGGTCGCGTCTGGGAATGCGTCGAGATCCGTGCGCGTCGTGCGGACTTCCGGTTTTCCTCGCGGAGAAGCTGGTGATCGGACACGCAGCTTACCACCGTACCTGCTTCCGTTGTGCCCGTTGTGGGCACCAATTGATGCCTGATAGTTATTACGAGACTGAAGAGAGTCAATATTGCTGCGAGACCTGTCCGGACGAAGAGAGAACCTTTTTGTCGTCATCGACATCGTCGTTATCGTTATTGACGAATCGTCGTTTAAAAAAATATAGCGACAAAGGTAACGAGGAAGAACAAGAAGGAGAAGAAGAACAGGAAGAAGAAATAGAGATCGAAGGAGAAGAAGAGGAAAGAGAAGAAAAAGAAGAAGAGGAAGAAGAAGAAGAAGAAGAAGAAGAAGAGGTTGAAGAAGTGAAAATGGCGGACATGGTGGATAACCGAGTTTCCGGTAATGGCCACCGAAGGTCTCTCAGTGACGAAGAAAAAACTGAACGGAAGATGGTATTAGAATTAAAGGACGATGAAAATATCATTGTTCTTGCTAGGAAACGATCGGTAGACGCACAGATACCAGATTTGATATCGCAGACCTCACGAATGAGGCTCGACTTTATGGCGAGTCAATTGTTCTCGGAGAGAAATGACGAGAATATCGAGGATGAAAGGACAAAGAGAAATATATTCTCTGGAGAGGAGAATGAAGAATTAGAGGAGGGTGATGAGGTGGAGGTGGAAGCAGAGGCGGAGGCGGAAGAAGAGGAGGAGGAGGAGGAGGAGGAGAAGGAGAAGAATAAGGAAGTCCTTCGTACGGAGGAATCGACGAATCTCGATGACCGACCTCGACCGAGATTGTCGAGTATCGAAGATACCAAGAATTCCAAAGAGGAAGCTATTAATAATTCGCTTCCAGAATCGGAGTCAATTATTCATTCGAATCGCTCGGCGACACCTTTGCAAGATGAAACGACGCTTTCGCATAGCGATTCGAATAAAGTTCAAATACCGTCCCCACCTGTAAGAACAAACAAGAGAAACAATGTGCCAAAGGAGGAAGCTATTAAATGTCCCACGAATGAGAGTAACGAAAGTAAGGATGATCGTAGAATCCAAGATTCTTTAAATGATTCCGTTGAAAACGTTACCTTTTTAACTGCTGATGAGATCGATCCTGGGACAAGTAAAAAATATCCAGAAGAATTGAATCCCTTTAAAAGCGACGAAGAAAATGAGGAAGAATATCATACGATTTTGAATAGTAGTACTAAGAGCATTAGCAAGATCTCGACTAATCCTTTTGATGATGATATTGCTCATGAAGAAGAAGAAGAAGAAGATAAAGTAGAGAATGAGGTTCCTTTGCCAGCATCGAAACCACCACTCACGGTTCTACCGGCTAAACGGCGTTTGACTGCACCACAGATCAGTCTCAATCCGTTCTCCAGTGACGAGGAAGATGAACATGAAAGTGATACGGAGAACAAACGGATTATGGTATCTGGTACAGTGCCTATACCCAAACCACGTACTATCACGTATGTTTTCTTTTTTCTTTTCTATTTTCTTTCTTTCTTTCTTTCTTTCTTTTTTTTTTTAATTGTTGTTTTCATTATTCTTCAAATGACGTTCTAACAACGTTAAATTTGTAATCTGTTTATATCTATACTATGAAGTATTATCAAATCCCAAAAGATTATACGAATCCTTGTTTATTTTCAATCGTAGAAATACAACCGAGCTGGGATTGATTCAACGGAAATCCGATCTAAATCGTAGAGGCGTTTATGCATCAAACAGCTCAATAACTAGTTCGGAATCGACCTCGACGCCAGGTGGAACATATAGAAAGAAAAAACCTGCACCGTTGCCACCAACGGCTAAGGAACTGTTCCCTTCCACCGGCTATCGTGTACGTTTTTTATATTATATTCTTTGGAATGACTGTTTCGTTGGATTCTTTTTTTTTCCTTCGTCCGTTTTCTATATCATGTTCTTTTACTGTTTGTTTTTTCTTTTTTCGATTATCAGAGCGTGTCTCCCCGTACTACACCACGAACACGAAAGGCGAAGCCAGCTCCTCCTCCACCTATACCTACGAGCACTCCGAATGCGTCCGTCAATACTCCTTTGGTTCTTGAAGAATCTCCGATAAATCAAGCCGATGATATCGGTGATGATACACGTGTAAATATGTGGGAAGATCAGAAAAATAACAAGGACGAGGCTAATAGAAACAGGCAAAGCTTGACTAGCGTTTCCTGTGTAGAAAGTCCACAATTTAAATCTTATCCGGATAAGAGTGTTCAAGGAAAGTGGAAAAGGAAGAAGGGACCAGCACCACCACGTCCTACGCCACATCGTAGAAAAGTATGAATAAATCGTTTCGTTATTTAGGAGCGTCTTTTATTCTTAATATAGATATATTAATATATATATTAATATATATATATATATATATATATATATGCACACATACATTCTGTTCTTTATATATATAAACTTATATATTAAAATTTTTTATTTATATGTATCTATAAAATTCTATAAAATTAATTATTATTATTATTATTATTATTATTATTATTATTATATATTAAATATTAATATCTATAAAATTCTTTATTTATATATGTAACATATATATATATATATATATATAAAGAATATATTTGTTATATTTGAAAATGTATCCTTTCTAATATCTTTTAATATTTATATTTTCTAGATCAAAGTTATGTCCATGAAAGATGTCAAATTAGAATTGGATGAAATAGAATTACAACAGCAAGGTTTGGAAAGGCAGGGTGTACGTTTGGAACAATTAATTAGAGACAAATGTGAAACAGGAGCACGAGTTGATGGTAAATTCGTAATAAAAAATTATAATGTATCTTTTTTTTTTTTATTACTCGAATTTTATGTTCATTAAATTAATTCTTTCAGAGTCTTCTCTGAGTATGGACGTCGAAGAACTCATTTTAGAATTATTTGCTTTGGTCAATGAAAAGAATGAATTGTTTAGGAGACAGGCTGAATTAATGTTACTACGTAGACAACAAAGATTGGAAGAAGAGCATGCTGATGTTGAATATCAAATACGTTGTCTTATGTGCCAACCAGAAGCTACAAAGACAGATTTCGATAAACAGAGAGAAGAAGCTTTAATACAAAGGTATTGTAATATAAATGTAATATAAAAAGTATTATAATATACATTTTTTAATAGTTAGAGATTACGTTTATTATAGTATATATGAAGGATTATAATACACATATATATTATACTAATATTATACTATATTATACTATTTTCACATTTTTATATATATTTGTATATATACATAAAGTAAAAATTAAATTTTTGCAGGTTAGTAGAAATCGTAGAAAGGCGAAATGAAATAGTAGAATGTTTAGAAATGGATCGTAAAAGAGCAGTCGAGGAAGATAAGAGTATTCACAAACATATGGGATTATTTGCTGGTAAGTATGATATATATCGTAGGAATTAATAATAAGATAATGTTATAAAATAAATGCTTTAAAGTGAATGATTATACGTTAATGTTTTTATAGCTAGAAACAAAAGCGATGCTACCAATAGTAACAATGATTCTTCTTCTAATTCCACGAAAACGAAAAAAAGTAAAATAAAAGAGAAGATAAAAGAGAAGAAGTTCAAAAAATTATCTAAGAAGGATGCCGACAAGGACGTGGATGAGACTGAAGTGAAACTCAAACGCCATAACAAGCGGAAGTGGTTTTGAGTTATTAAATATTAACTGTTAAATATTATTAGCTATAAAGTTTTTTGCGAATAAGCTAGTTATCGTTTAATACTTTTATAAATATTTTTAACGCAAGATTTGTTATTTATAAATACAAAGGATTACCATAAAACACTAGTAATAAATATAACTAATGGTTCAATAAAAAATAAATATATTTCTTATTCAATTACTATAATACAACGAACGTAATAATAATTAAACATAACAATGTTTAGATATATATATTTTTTTAATTCGATTAAATTTCAATCCTTTTTAAATATCTGTAGTATTTTTACAGGTATATGACTTGATTCGATAGAAACTATTTGTTCTGGTATATCACATTCCAAGTAAGTAAGATTATGTTCTCCTATAACCAAAATTATTTATTAATATAACGAATCTTTCAATAAATAATATTTAATATACCTTATTTATTATTAAAAAAAAAAATACCTAATTGATTGAGAAACGTTTTTACGGTATCCTCATTACGTATTGTTGCGGCAATGATGGCATAATTGTTAGATGTTAAGAGACAATTTAATCCAATTATTAATGAATAAAAAGAAGTGCTTTCATATAGTATATCTGCACCTATGATAACGTCGTGAACTATTAAATCTTCCCTGATATATTTGCTTATATCTTCCCATTTCAATTTTATTACTTTTACATCTGAATCATTACATTTAATATGTAACTTTAATCTATCATTTAATATACAAGTTTCAGCAGATATTTTATCTCGAATAGATGATAAATTAAATCTCACGTTATTACAAAGTATATCTAGAACACTTTCATGGCAATCAGAAAATATGTATTGCTTGGGTGAACAAGCATTTATAATACTCAAACCAGTTAGTCCAACTCCGCATCCAAGCTCTAAGATATTTTTACCAAAAAATTGATTTCTATTTTTAAAACACCATGCTGCCAGATGTAAAGCACCCTGTTTGTAATAATACTCGTTTATATATATATATGTATATAAATATGCAATGAACATGATATTGTTTTTAACAATTTATATCAAATCTACCTGCCAAACGCATAATCCAGTTGTTCCCTTGGATATAATATTTATACTTTCTTGTATCGTAATATATTGTAAGTCTCCTTGTTCTTGTAAAAAATGACGGTAATGTAAATCTTTTTCAGATAACGATAGTAAGTTACAATAGGCAACAAAAATATCGTCGTCTATCTCATCACCGTTTTGTTCTAACTATAAAAAAAAAAAAAAAGAATTGGGAAAATAGATGATGCTACGAATGAATAGTAGTTTCATTTTTTTAATATTAAAACAAATTAATACCTCGCCAATTAATAACTTAATAAATGCTCTCTGATAGGAATATTTAACAGGATATTGTTTAATCAAGATATTATTCACTGTACTATCTAAAATTTTTTTTTGAACATCTATACTAATCATACCATTTTCCTTTTCTTGCTTCAATTTCTGGAACTGAAGAAAATGTAAATAAGAATTATCCGATTATTTTCTTTTATTCGAAAACAAAAATAATCTTGTTTACCACCCACCACTTGTTTGTGTTTATTTATTGAGGCGCAACAAAAAAATAATTTTTTCAAATCAATAATATGGTATTCCATGTTAGCTAAACTAATTGCCCGAACGTGAACATAGGTTAAGATACACAATACATGTTTAAAAGTATTTTATTGATTGAATTCATTAGTTTAATATTTATACACCGTTCCTATTTATTTTATTATTGTTACAATATTATTAATTACAATTGTAATTATAATTTTATCATCACAAACTGTTTTGATCTTTTCATGATAATTCAAGATCTTCGCGTTATAAAATTCTACTTGTCGAAAAAAATATCATATGGCTTTGAATCGAAGAACCACGAAAGAACGATAATAGAGAGAAATCATAAAAATTCTTTGTGTAACGGAAGTCGTACTTCCGCCATTTGATTGCGCCATTTTTTTCTTTTTCTTTTCTCTTTTTTCTTTTAATTTTACTAACCTTTTCCTCTCGAAATACTGTCGATTAATTTAATACATATCTTATTATTTTATATCGAGAAATGTATACTCTATATGAAGCATTAATATTTAATTAATCATTCCGAAGTTTGTAAATATTAATTTTTCAAATTTACCGCGAAGATAAAATTGACGTCTCAATATGGCGACTATAACTTTTACTTCCGTCGCATGCTAACGTAATAAATGTTCTCTCCTCGATATTTCTATTCTACGTAATAAAAAAAGAAGTTATCCCCTTTCTATAACATAATACGGAGAAGAGAACAGTAAGAGATTTTGACAGTTGACAGATGTTTCTGTCAGAAGACGGTATAAAATCGTTTACTTTTCAAACGTTTAGAAATATCTCGGATTGTTCGTCGAAAGATATTAATAATAAAACTTTCGTTTAACATTAATAATTTTGCGATGTAAAACAAATCGTAAGCCGGTAACAGGCATTGGCAATGCTTTTACCGCTATTACGTTTACAAGCTTCGTTGATCTAGCGATGTGTTATTATTAAAGTTTGCTTGAACGGTATGTTATCGCCAAATGTCAACTACTCATTATCATTTGTGATTTATAAGTTTGTAATACATAAGTCTGTGGAATATAATTATATTTCTGTAAATCATTTCTTTCTTTTTTTCTTTTTTTGCTTTCTTTTTCTCTTTTTTTTCCTCATTTTTTCTTTTACATTTTTTTGTAGAAAAATATATTGATATCGTGATAATATTTAACAATTCGCTTTTATAAGATTAATTTTATCACTTTCTTTCTCGATAACAGAATTTTTTAATTAACGTGCCCTAAATTAAAATACTTTTGTTAGTCGATAAGAGATATCTCGTCGAAGTATTATTTTGTGAAGATAAAATTAATAATTACATTAGCTGTAATATTACAGATAAATATGTCAAATACTTATATAAGTGAGAAACAATATATTTCCTTGTATTTAATCATTCGTTATAATTTAACAGGTTATTTACTATTTAAAAATGGCATCAGCTACGGAACAGCAGCAACAACAACAGACCACCCTGGAGTTTTATCAGGCAATGGCTGATTTTAAAAATATGTTTCCACAAATGGATGATGATGTAATCGAAGTAAGAAAATCTTTAATATCTAATATCAATCATCAATTCTAGCAAATCTGTTGGAATAAATTAAACCAATTTTGTCTCTATACTTTCCTTTAGGCTGTGTTAAGATCTAATCAAGGAGCTGTGGATACAACGATTGACCAATTGTTATCTATGAGTACGGACAATGAAAATGAAAAGATAAGAAGCGAATTGGAGCAGAGTGAAGAATTTCCTAATGTTACCAAATCTTTAAAATCGGATTCTAGTAAATCGTTGAAACATCTTCATAAATGGCAGCCTCCTTTATTAGGACCGTTACCAGATACATTTCTTAGACTTCCTCAGCAGTTATCCAAGGATACCTTAGATGGAGTATATTCGCAAGAAAATTCTATGTTGGAAGATGAAAGAATTGCTATGTTTCTTCAAGATGAAGAATTTATGGCACAGTTACGTTGGAATGAAGATTTTCTCTCTACTTTGGAAAATGGTAATAAAGTATAAAGATAATTTATTCTACTCTTTTAATTATGACTTGTAATATCTTTTAATATACTTTCTACTGTTTTATTTTTCTTTTTGTTTTTTTACAGATTCAAAATTACAAGGCACTGGCCTCGAAAAATGCAGCAATCAAAGTGGACATGACGATGAAGATTTGTTTAGAGAAAGATTAAGAAATATGGGTAAAGGTATGTTGTATGATTAAATATATTACATTTTAATCGATACTATTAAATAATTGAATAATGTATCTTTTTTTTTTTTTTTAGTATCGCGTCGTAAGTTCGCGCAACTTACAAAAGTATTTACGCGTAGCAAGAAAAGAGGAGGACGACAATTATTACCGCCAACAGCATCATGTGATGATCTTTTAGATCCAGAGGAATCATCTAGACCACAGTCTTAAAAGTCATAATACTTCAACGTAATACTTATTCGGAAAGAAAATTATTTCATTACAGCTTGCTAGATTCTACTCAAAAGACAAGCATATACAGACTAACATTTGATGAAAGATATATATACATACATATATATATATATATATATATATGTATGTATGTATGTATATATATCTTTCAATAAATAATGTGACACTACAGTTATATTTGCAGGAGATCTGTATAGTATAACTTATGTAACAGTTTATTTTTAATTTACAAGAGAATGGATACACGATGATCAATTCTCGTAGGATAATTAAATTTAAATGTGAAGTATCACAGTTGCAAAGGTCATAGAATATGCTAAAAAAAGATTACATAGTATCGTAAAGTAATTAATACTTTTAGAGTTATTCAGTTGAATACACATAATACTAACAATAGTATATTATGGTACACATTGATAATAACAATAATGATAGACGCATTATATAACAAAGAAAAGATTTGTAGCATCATACTTAAAATATTAAGACATAATTATAAAATTTAAGATCCCTTTTTAGTTTTTGTAAACATTGTGTGATATTATTTATAACAATGGATATATATAATATTGCAAACGAAAAGCTTGAAATTAGAGAAATGATCTGCATATATTTGAAAAGTACTCATTTTTTAAATATAGATTATTTATAAAAAATTAGAACCTTCCGTTTTAATTAATACAAGTTTATTCATATTCGTATAAAAGTTACTAGAAAACAGTAAAATGTTTGTAATACTTTATATGATTATTTCAATGCGTATACACTATATTTTTTATCCTACTTTTTAATATCTATTGAAATACTGACATTATGAGAAATATCACTCGATGTACAGGATAAAACAACAGATAATATTTGTACTATGTATTAGAAATAATTTTATATCAATTTACTTTACGTTAAAGTAGCCATATGTTGATATTATTTTTTGAAAAAATATGTGACAAATTGGTTGTGACAGATAGTTGTAATTCTTATTTACGTTATATTACGGAAAAGATAAAAATGGTTTATCTAGTTATGAATCTCCAAATGTAATATAGTCTAGTCATACAATCTAGCCACCATCCACTTAATGACTATTATGGAGTGATATTGATAAATGTAGTATGTTTATATAAGTGACTATACATTAAAAATTAACAGATATCTTGGCATGTGTTAGGAGAAGCATAAGAATAGATTGAATGATGCTGATTTGCAGTTTACTAATAAGAAAAAAGCTAAGCCTTTGATTGTATGTGATAAATAAATGAAAAAGGAAAAAAGAAAAGAATGAAAGAAGAATTATATAATGTATGGTATGTACACATTACTTGTGTAGATAAATGATAGTGATGCAATGCCAATAATGCTAATTCATTTTAACCCACAATGCTAATCGATACCTTGACTTTATTCATCATTTGTAACTATTTGTATACTCTAGAAAAATATATCATGCAGTTTTAAAAGGATGAATAGCAAAGGATTATAAAAATTCAAAAATATACAGAACAGTCCGAAAATTTTATGAAATAGATTGTTATCATACAATGATTGCATATATGGTTTTATTTAACTAAATATATAAAATATGAAAGAGAGTTAAACTTAACAATCAGAACTTAAGATTATCTTATCTTCTTTTAAAGGGAACTGAGTAAAATCGATTTTATAAATATTTCAGGTCTTTCATTCATACAGAATTACTATGAATCTGGTTGTTTAAAGAACACTCTTGCCCCAGAAAGACTGTAATATAGTAATCGAAATTCTGCACTTCTTTCTCCTAAGCGTTTTAAAGTTAGTGCCCTGGTTTGTTGCAACTTTTCATCTCCATGATCATCTTTATTTTCTGCATTGATATGATTTTCAACCGTTTCGAACCAATGTAATGCATCTAATTCCGCACTTTGATCGAGAAGAGCAT
The DNA here is from genome assembly GCF_905475345.1 of Vespula vulgaris. NCBI lineage: Eukaryota > Metazoa > Arthropoda > Insecta > Hymenoptera > Vespidae > Vespula > Vespula vulgaris. The sequence goes on along the minus strand of NC_066596.1, from coordinate 1,246,593 downwards.
TTATATATGCTACTCCCATCGCAAAACCGTCATCCGTAAAAGCTCCACCAGTTTGGTTTCTTTTAAACATCTTTTCTTTATTTGATACCGAATTATCAACAAAACTTAATGTTAAAGGCGGTACTATAGCATAGAATTTCTGTAAATGATGTGATTTGGGATCTCGAAAAGCAGATGCAAATACATCAACCAGTAATTTAAAATAATGTATGCCTTCTGTAAAGTTATGAACTAAATTTCCAATATCATCCTCTAAACGTTTGGCAGCAGCTTGCGTTGTTTCATTATAATTTAAATTTTTACACATAGTTTCAAACGACATGTTTAAATGAATATCTGGTAGAAATGATACAGCATTTGAGCTTGCATGTAATCCACCAGATCTAATTAATCGTACATATCCAAGGGCATTTCCAATGTGAGTTATCAATTGACGAAATTGATCCAAATAACTCAATCCATCAGGAGTCATTCCCAGTTTCCTTATTCCTTTCTGAAATTTTTCTGCTCTTTCGTATGTATAAGGTATTGCTCCACTTTCACGTTGTGATTTAATAAATCTTATATCTCGCATTAATCTAGATTTTATATGTTCGTCAAACATAAACTGTGAAAATGTGTGCAATTTAACACGAAGAAATTGATACACAAAATTTACAGTAGTACTCATAATACCAGTTCCATGAGTTCTAATTGAATTAGCTATGTGACGAATTCCAATGGTATTTAAATGCTTATTGTTACTTGTATGTTCTATGAATGTTTGTGTATTCAAATTGTATAGATATTTGGATACAAAGACATGTATATTTCTCATAATTTCCAGAGCATCCAAACCTTGCTCCAAAGTTTGTGTCGGTAAATGATTGTGTACAGTATCAAGATTTAATTTGTAATTAGCCAGAGCGTGCATCGTTCTATATGTTTTCCAATCATGCAATGCTACCGTGGTAAGATTATAAAACATATCGTCCAGATAATGTTCAATAAATCTTTTAGCATATATCATTGTATTAGCTAAAGGTAAAGGCAATGAATGGACTATTCTTCCACCATCTTTGGCACCCACCTCAAAGGGATTACTGGAATCTAATTTCAAGTGCGCATGTACATGAAGTCGTAGGCTTGTTTCAATCTCACGGCAAGCTGGTTCTAGTACAGTTTTCAGTAATATTTCTTTTAAATCTTTAACGTGTTGTTCATTCATGTCAGACAATTCTTGTTGATCGAGAACATTATTAAATGCACCAAAAAAGTGAACTAAGTGACCGATGTTGATATTTTTTTCAATTATAGAAGTAAAATATGCGGGTATTATATTTTGATGATGCAATAGTACCGAATAATCACAGAGATCGTCGACATTATCATAAAGTTCTGCAAAGACATCATAATTGTCTAATAAAAATTTAAGCTTTACTATATCCTCATCTTTGAAAGTTTCAGTCAACTGACTGGCACACGCAAGAGCACATCGGACTATCAATCTTCTGTCTGCACTAGCAGGTCCGCTTATTAGGCGCATACTTAGTCCTATTAATGATAGCGCATCGAGTCTTTCTTTACTATAGCCTCTATCTTTCTGAATTAAACCTTTCCGGGCTGTTACAAGTATAGCTAAAATATAATAACTAAGATATTGTAATACTTGATCTTGTGATTGCACTACAACTGGACCCAATATATAGAACCATGTTTGGAGAGATTTTTGTATTTCTATAAGTTTACAAATATGCTGAACTGTGTTTCGATTCATTGGTTTTACAAGATTAGCATGCAGATTCGTTATAAAAGATATAATTTCCTTAATTTGTGCTAATAATGTAATTATATCTGTAAGTAATATACGCTTATGTCCTATATCAGAAATCTGAAGACTACCTTTCATTAAAATGCTCTGCATCTCTAAGCACCACATCATAGCTTTATTTATCAAAACATTTACAGTAACTGCCAATTTTTGTGTTCTGTTTAAAAGAAGTTTTTCACCTATTTGTGAACTAACAACACTCCCAACTTCCTTTGGTAAAAATTCGTTTAAAAATTTACTGGGTATCCAAATGACATTTCCGATTAATGTTACAGCATAAAACTTTTTGTTGGCTTCTGATATCCGCTTGACTAACTTCTTATCACAAGTTCCAAATAATTTTGTTACTACAACGATACCAACATTAGCTCTAATCCAATTTTTATTTAATGCAGCATTGTCATTAGATTTGCTTTCTATGTCTGACATCAAGTTTTTCAAATAATTAACAATTTGATCGTTCATAATTGGACCTTTATTTACATCCATTACATATTCGACTGCTTTAGAAAACACAGTTTTTTTCAATAACTGTTCCTGCCAATCTGTTAATAATTTATCAAGCATATGAAGTTTAGCTTCCGGTATTCCAAATTGTGCTGGACTATGCATAACAGAGCGTATATTCATCCTGTACTTTTTCCAATAATTTAATATCGACGGTTGTGCGTCGATAACTTCGTCCAGTATTACAAGAATTATAAATAAGTCTATGAAATGTTCTATCAAAGCAGGCAAATATATTTCATGAGATCCTCCAGCTAAACTGAGCAACTGCTGTGTGGTCAATTGTAAAACTGTCATTATTCTATTTACAAAAGTCGATAGACATTGGAGATCGGATAAAAGGCTACCAATGTTTTTTAGATCGTCGTCCATACTTTTATCACTGTGTGCAAAGAGCTTAGCATAAAAAGTATTAGCTTCTTTCTTTAGCAGTCTTATTTCTCTACATGTTCCTGCAACAGCACCAAGCAGCTTGGATAAATCTTTACTCTCCATTTCTACCAAAGATATAATACTGATATCTTCGACTGTCTGATAGACAAGTCGTATAGGACCTTCCATAAAATATTCCAAGGTTGAATCATTTAGCCAAAATCTATCTGCCAAAGTGTCAAAAAATTGTCCATACTTTCGTAATAGCATGGAACCGGCAGCTTTGTATATAGTTTCATCCTTTTGGGAGTTCCACGATGATGATTCAATCATCGTTAGATATAAAATAATTAATTTTTCCTTTCAAATGTATATATATAAACCTACGACATCCACCTAAATGCATTAATTATACAATCGACAGTTTTTACATACTTTGACACTTACAACAACACGATTTTGACACATTACCGCAAACAGTATAACCAACGTAATATTAACTTTGATTAATCAACCACTTCACTCGTAAAGAATGCACGTTATTAGAAATACGTGTATTTTATGGTAAAAATGTAGAATTCTAAAAGACAAAAAGGCAAATATTAGATTACTGTAGTTTTTTTTTATCTTACTAGACTTAAATAATTTGTTAAGTTTGTTTGGTTAAATATTAAATAGCTCTTAACAAAATATAAACATAACGTAGTTTTAATATGAAATTTCAACAGGTGCCAATATAAAACTTTCAAATTCGGAATTCTTACTGGCCAATTACGTGATCGATATTTTTCGATTTCGTAAGGTGTAATCGAATCAATTGTTAAATCAATCAGGTATAGTCAATGTTGCGTTTTGCGAGTTTTACTTAGTAACTTTCCTGCATATTTGTTTTAAGATACGAACAAAGATACTAGAACTTCTCCCTTATACGATCTTCGTGATTGGCTGATCCTCGCGACAGTCATTGGAACACGTTGATTGGTTATCGCTCTATACACTGATACCTAATGTCGATTTCGCTTCGACATCTATACTTTAAAGTCGTCACAATTGTATTCATCAAGTTTTTAGAGTTGGTAGAGAGAATTTTATAACCCTTTTCTGCTTAATGTCAGTTAAGTGAAATGTCTATTTTATGGATATTATTCTTTATCGTTCCCATGTCTTAACAAGATTAACATGCAGATAGAAAAGTATAGTTTTTATATTATTATTATTATAACCTATATATATTTTTTCTAATTTGATTGATCGCAATATGTGATGTTAATTTTAGAAAATATAAACAAAATTATTTTCGCAGATGTAAATACAAATACAGTGAGCTAGGAAGGAGCTATATTTATTTTTTCCTCCACTAAAAAGAATAGAAGACTGATAAGAAAATATTGAATGTATCGGAGAATCTTTATACTAAATCCTTCAAATTTAGAAAGAAGTATTTAGCGATGATATTTTAATGATAATATGGAGAAAACATCTATAGGAATGTTATGGAAAGCTTTTGTAAAAAGTTCAAATGAGTCCCATGAAATATTACCAGAGAAAAAGAATTATGATCTAAGTTTTCAAGGAGAAGAAGCAAGACTAGCGTATGAAGAAATTATCAAACAAGAAGGTGAAATAGTTACGACAAAGAAACCTACATCTATAAGACTGAAAAGTAGTAATGCTCAGAGCATCTTGCATACGAAATCACTATTGGATACAGTTCAACCAAAGAAAACTCATTCGGCCGAAAATATAGTTATAAAGGTTACAATTAATGCTATATTAAAAGCTGTGGAACAAAAGGATTTGAAATTCTTACAGAAACATATTACACCAGAGAATGTTAATGTATCGGATGACTTTGGTTGGACTCCTCTAATGTCAGCTGCTTATTGTGGTCATTTAGAAGTGATTGAATTTTTATTACAACTAGGAGCAAATAGAAGAATTAAAGAAAAATCAGGTCTTACAGCGGCGCAATTAGCTTTGAAAAGAAATCATTTGAATATAGTAGCTTTGCTTAGGAAAAAGCATGATTTTACAAATATTAAAACTCAAACTGATAAATTAGAGATAACAGAAATATCAAAGAATTGTAAGGAAAGTGCATGTAACGATGAGGATAGTGTTAAAGACAAATTACAAGAAAATACAAATTTTTATTGTGACATCTGTAAAAGAAATTTTCGAGAAACAACAGTGAAAAAGCATGAAGCTTCTACTTTACATATTTTTAATACGAAACCAAAACTGCCAAATGCAATATACGGTATATCGAAACAAAATAAAGGTTATCAAATGCTTTTAAATACAGGTTGGGATGAGGAAGGGGGTCTTGGACCATCTGGGAAAGGAATTAAATATCCAATCAAAACAATGCTTAAAATGGATCGTAAAGGTTTAGGACAACCTGGAGAAGTAGAATCTAGAATAACACATTTCATGCCTGGAGATACAAATGCAATTAAAAATGTTAGAATATATAAGCAAAAACCTTTGAAAAAGAGAGACAGAGAAAAGTTACTTAACAGAGAAGCTAGAAAAGAAAGAGCGCTTCGTATTGCATTGTCTTAATGTAAAATTGCTTTTTACAATTTCACGAAACTCTGTGTGAAACCTAAGACTGAATAGAAAATATGTATAAACTGTCGTAAATACTGCAAGTTCATACTATTTCTTTGTGCTTACATGTTCGTATCTTATATTTGTATTTCTGGTTATTCATGTTTATTAATATTTTTCTTATCCTGTTTAGGTGATATAATACTAACAAAAAAAAGCTACAATGTTTGAAATAGTATTGAAAAAAGCAAACAAAGAAATAATTGTTAGTTCATCAAGAATAAGTGTCCAGCTGTAAGATAACATTTTGATTATGTAAAAGATCAAATTACAAAAGGAAGAACATGAAAAATGAAAAAAATTCTAAAACTGTTTTTACTTGATATTTTGAAGCTTCAATTGCGTAAGATTAATTAACACTATTTAAGATATTTTATATTTTATAAAAGTTTATAATTGTTATACTTCATATTTCAGATTAAAAAGATGTAATATTCGAATTAACATATAATAAAATGGAGCAAAAATAAAAGATCAAATTAAAATGTAAAAAAAAAAAAAATAGAATTTCATGTGTTAGTAGATAAAATATTAAACTGTATGCAAAACTTATGATTCTTTATCTAAATTATCATTATTAAAATAAGGGTTTTGTTTATATTCATGGGTCTAAAGTAATAGTGATGATTAATAATAATGATTTCATCTCTATAGCAAAAATTTTTGTATTAAAGAAACATCTAAATATTATAAAATATTGCAAAATGTTATATATGGATATTATAAAAATGGATGTTTAGTTAAAAATACAATTTTCTACTTATTTATATTAAAAAGAAAAAACCTTCTCCTATTTTTGCCTTATGTTTCATATTTATCATAGTGATAATTACAATAAGAGTAAATTGTTTCTGAATTATCACGAAAGAGGGCAGAATCGTAGATTATATTAGGTTAGTTGACGCAAGATATCGAATTCTGAAGTTAAATCGCAGCAATTCAAATTGTTTAAATTGTTACAAATATAATTATTGTGTTATATTAAATTACATAGAGTAATATTTGAATATTGACAAAAACTATATGTAACAAAGTTCGAAGATTAATTGATCTTCTTTGCGTTGTTGTCTTAAAGAAGAAATTATTAAAAAATGACAACACGAGAAATATTAACAATTCAATTAGGTCATTATTCTAACTTTATTGGGACTCATTGGTGGAATCTTCAGGTATTATTAATTTTATAAATAAAAATATTTTATCGATACTTTTACTTATATTCGCATATATTTTAGGAAACTAATTTTTCTTATGATCCTGATAATCCTTCAGAGATAAATCATGATGTTTTGTATAGAGAAGGAGAAAATTTCAAGGTAAAGTAAATGAAAAATTTTAAAAGAAGAATATAATTTTATATGTCAATTGAGAAATTAAAGATTATTTTCTCTCTTTCTTTTTTTTTTGTTTTCTAGAAACAAGTAACGTTTACTCCAAGGCTTTTATTAGCAGATTTGAAAGGAACTTTAGGTTACTTAAAAGAAAGTGGAACTTTATACAGTACTCCGCAACACGAAGAAGCATCATTATTATGGGATAAAGAAAATATAGAAATCACAGAGGAAAATATATTTCCTAAGCCTGCTTTTATAGAAAATTTAGATAAACCTATAGAAGGAACACAATCGCAAGATTTTAATCTTGAAAATTCAGTAAATACATGGGTCGATTACTTAGTACCTAGATTTCATTCAAGAACAGTTAATACTGTAAGAGAATATGAACATAATAGTAGCAATCATCCATTTGATATTTATACCTATGGAAGAAATTTATGGAACACGGAACAATTTTCAGACGATTTCACAGATAGAATACGAGCTTATGTAGAAGAATGCGATTTAATGCAAGGTTTTCAAGTAAGTAAAAAGTATACATTTTCTAACGATAATACCATAATCAAGCATTATATTCTTATTTCTTAAAAAAACAGATATTGGTTGACTCCATAGATGGATTTGCTGGACTTGGTGTCTCATGTATTCAACACCTAAGAGATGAATATGGCAAAAGTATTCTAGCATTTCCTTGTATCAATGGTCAAAACACCGAACCATCTGTATCAGATTTGATTAAAGCTATTAACATAGCATTATGTTGGCAGCATATAGGAGAATACTCATCGCTCTTTAGTCCTCTTTGTTGCGGAGAAAATGGTTGGCCACAAATAGGCACTCCTCGAAAATTTGACAACCTTAGTTACGAATTAGAACTTAAATATCACACTAGTTCTATATTAGCAACTGCATTGGATACATTGAGTTTAAGATATAGACGGAAAGAATATCCTAACGTAGTATTATCCGATTTATGTGCTGATCTTAATAAACTTGGATGGAAAGCAGTAGCGACCAGTCTAAGTTTACCTTTTCCAATGACGATAAAAAGAGATTTGATAGACATATTAGACGATTACGAAGGTTCTTTATGGACAAGTTTGACACCCAGTTGTGATATACCAATGGATAAAAATATGCAAAGTATAGCGTTAAGAGGAATATCGGAAGAAAGATTGAAGAGACCGATGAACGAAGCGATCAAGCAAATGTCGAAACCTGCTTATAGATGTTCTACCGTACACGAAATGATGACGCTTTATTTAGCTTGTACATGTCATGCATCAGCAACATATTTGTCTACTATAAAATCAAGTCTCAAAATACAACAACCGTATCCAAAAATTTTCAACACTAACGTTACGGAAACCGGAGATATAGCAGGATGGCCAGTAGGAGAAGGTAATTCGATAACAGTATTCATCTATTTAATAAAAATAATGTAAATTTTAACAAACAAACATACATTAATCTTTTGCAGACGTACGATCAGTTCCAGTAATGGCTGGATTACATTCTGGAAGTAGTCTTGCATCCATGTATGAATCTTTACATAATCAAGTACAGAGAATACGCAGTATTAAAAAGTTTCATGCTTTTACCGACTCTGGCCTTGAGGAGGATGAATTTTCAGAGTGTTTGAATCATTTATTGGATTGTAAAGAAACGTACGAAGATCATTATATTTGAAGAGTAAAATAAAAATGCTAACTCTTTATATATATATATATATATATATATATATATATATATATTTATATATATTTATGTATATATATAAATCAGTATTTTCATCATCTTTCATATGTTGAAAAGTAATATAGAGTTTTTATCGATAAAGCGAGTCCTCGTTATGCGTATACGATCCCGTATGAGTATAAGATCGTAATGCGTTATCTTAAATATACCTTAAAATATGATCCTCTATAACAAATCGACCCCGGTGAAGATGGGAGTGGCAAGACACACCCTAGTCAGGCTATATAATATCCTATCGAACATCCCAGAACGTAAAAGTCCGGTAACAACCCTTCAGTCACGATAAAATACATCACAGAGGTAACTCCGTTCAATTTTTCTAAACGAAGTACTTCGCTCGTTCTTTTTGTTGTTTTTGTTATTATTTTTCTTCGAAATACTTAACAAAAGGAAAAAAAAAAAGAAAAGGAAGGAATTCTAGAAGCAAACGATGGGAAATAAGGTAGCCACGTTCTCCGAGGAACAATTGGAAGATTATCAAGATTGTACATTTTTCACGCGTAAAGAAATTTTAAGGTAACGATTTGCTTTGAACTTTTTAGAAAAGTTTTATATTGTAAGTCATTTACAATTCTGTTTCTTCCTTTTTTCTTTTATAGAATATTCAAGCGTTTTCGAGAAATGGGTGATCCAGGAATGGTTCCACGTACGATGACGTCACAGGAAGCATCAACTTTACGCTTACCACTATCGTATCTGGCACGTATTCCAGAACTCAAGGTTTATATTAAATATCCATGTTGCTAACAACCAGTATATTTGATGGAACAACGGAATGTAGGAAAATTATTTTCTTTTTTTTTTTTTTTTGTATTTTTTTCTCCTTCTTTTTGATAGGAAAATCCATTCAGAGAACGAATTTCAGAAGTGTTCACAAAAAGCAACAGAAAACAACAATCAGAAAATACCGAAGGTATTTGTTTCGAAGATTTCCTCGAGATGATGTCTGTCTTCTCAGAGCAGGCACCGCGGGATCTGAAGGTCTTTTACGCCTTTAAGATTTATGGTACGACTACGTACACGTGAACCGGACTAACGAAAGGACAGACAGATCGTGAGAGTACTTCGAGGTCGATGTCGTGTAGTCGAGAATTCAAAAAATGAATCGAATGTTTTCTTAACATTTTAATAATCGTTCGTGCGTTTTATTATTTTAAAATAAATTAAAAAAGTTTTTTGTTAAGGTTTCTTTCTTCTTCTTTTTTTTTTTTTTTAAGATAAAATTTTAAGACAATTTTCAAAGGACGATTACAGTGATCGTAGATCATATAATTATTTAATAAACGTTCTCAAATACAACGACATCTAAATCGAAATGAAACAAATGAAAAGTATCGAACGATAGATCCAAACGAAAGTTTACTTTTCTGTGATAGATTTCGACGAAGATGGAGTATTAGGTATCGGTGATTTGGAACGCACCTGTCGGCAGCTGGTCCAAGATGGTCTAACTAGCGAGGAAGTATACACCGTGTGTCAAAAAGTTTTAGAGGAGAGTGACATTGACGGTGATGGTGCTCTCTCGTATCTTGATTTTGAACACGTTGTTACTAGAACACCAGATTTCATCTCGACATTTCATATAAGGATATAAATCTCATCTCGTTTGATCAAGAGAGAAAAAAAGTAATAAAAGTATGTTAAAGAACTTACTCAATAGCAACTAAATACACTGATTAAACGCGTTTAACGAGCAGCAGGAATAAAGACGCGTTCGTTTACAATTAATGGCGGCGAAAAAGCATCATGGCAAAACATCGACCAGTGAACGTTATTTCGCAAAACTCATGGGATAATTATTAGCTTGGTAAGAGTCCGTACCGAAGAGGTACTACTATGTACCCTGTTACACGTTACAGGCATACTTTCTTACACGGGTTCTGCGAGTCGCCCCTGTTGAGCAACAACGAGCAATGCCGGGGATAAGTAAGCAGGCCATTCATTCTTCCTTTATACGAGACTATCGGAGACCGTAGGAAATCTTACATAGGGTTTTACGATTTTAAGAAAATCTTAAGATAGCAGGAGGTCTTTGAAATTGACAATATTTTTCTTTAATAATCAAATATAAAAAATATCAATGACAAATATCAAACAAATATATTAACGTATATATAAACGACGATTCTTAAAATATTGATCAATTATATTTGCTCGATTATAACATAAAAATAGATACAACAAAGCTAGATATTTCATAGTTTAGATCTTCAAAGATTTCAAAAAATAAGATATTAGTCAAGAATTAGATAGAAGGAGAAATTTTGATCAAGCCGGTTTCGCAAAGTTTCTCCCCCTCTTTCTCGACGACTTTAGAGATAGTTGGACTCTCGCGAGCATCGAGAAGGAGCCATCGTGTACGAGAGCCGTCGTCCCTTTCGATCGTTCTCTCTTTCCCTCTCCTTGTGTCTCCCTTTCTCTCTCTCTCTCTCTCTCTCTCTCTCTCTCTCTCTCTCTTCTCCTTCTCCTTCTCCTACCGCTTTTGCTGTGGCGGGGTTCGGTCGTCTCAAAAAGCGGTCGAAATCGGAGATACCACCCTGTGGCACGGCCGGTTATAGTCGGCCGCACGGTAACTAACCGAGTCTCGAGACCAAGGCCATCCGGTCACTTCTCGTCCTCTCCACCAGTCTTGGTGTCCGACCCCTTTCCCCGTAGAAGCTTGCTTCGTGAGGAGGAGCAGGAGCCACTGCTTCAACATTTCAACATTTTCTCTCCCTCTCTCTCTCTCTCTCTCTCTCTCTCTCTCTCTCTCTCTCTCTTTCTCTCTCTCTCCTTTCTCTCTTTCTTAGAATATACATATATGTATGTTGTATGTGTATATATATATATATTTCTTTAAAAATAATCTTTTAGTTTTACTTGTTCATTTCATTGTTATATTTTACTTTAATCTTATTCTATACGATGATAATAGTCAAGAAGGTTAAATAAACTCAGTCGGTCTCTCCTCTCTTTCTTTCTTTCTTTCTTTCTTTCTCTTTCTATCTGTTGGTCGTCGAGCCAACCGGCTTCCATGGCATGCTTCTATGCATTCTTCGGCCTCCTCGACGTGGCTCGTCTCGACAAGTCCAGAGCCCTCGGGGGCGGGCAAAGAGAGAGTGGAGAGGTAAAGGGGAAGGTGGAGGGAACAGACGAGATGAGAAGTCAGAGAGAAGAGGAATGAGAAGGCAAAGATCGCGGGTGGACGACGAGCAGAAAAAGGGAGAGGTGCTGGACTCCAGTCGATGGAGGGAGCTCAAGAAGTGGCGGAGGGCAGAGATTTGAACCTGACTTTTACGTTGGTCCCGCCAGCTACGGACCCAGCTAAGACCCTGGCGTGGGCGATCTCTTCTCCTTCAAAAGAGAAAAAGAGAGAGAGAAATCTCTCGAACCTTCACAAGGGCCTTAACCCATACCTCTGTCATTGACACCTTTAGGGATTGTGATATTTCGTTATTCTATTTTTTTTTTCTTTCTTTCTTTCTTTCTTTTTCTTTTTCTTTTTTTTTTTTTTTTAAGAAATCGGAAAGAATTCGAATTGAAAAAGGAAAGAAGAAAGGTAATGATCGAAAATTTCTGTTAGCGTCAATGATACCTAACTTATCGTATGATTATATCCAACGTGTAAGATTATCGATAATTAAATCGAGTCTCTTGTGTAAAGGAGCTATCTTTTGAAGGATTTTGAACTTTCCCAAACCGGACTTGAAATATTTTTTATTTCTATGTCTCTCTTTCTCTCTCTTGCTTATTTCTCACTGATATCCACACACGTGCGTGAGTGCGTGCGTGTTAAGAGAGTGTATTCGCAGAAAGCCGGTATTCGGATTTAACGCGAGTACATCAGCACACTTGAGGCTCGAGGAAACGTTGGAGGCGAATTCTTCGATAAATCATACCGGCGCCGGATGTATTATTTATTAGTTTGAACGTAGAGAAGACTGATCGCGCTGCTTCGAAATTATCGAAGCGATTTGATCACTCGCGCGATCTATACGAGCCTTGGCTCGTGATCTTGAATAGACTACATCAGAGAATGTTCGCGTTAATAAAGATCCGGGTCAGATATAGGAACGACAAAAATTCTCTCTCGTTTCTATGCAAATCGTAGGAGTAAGGAGAGAACATTAGTCTATCATATATATACGTATATATATGTGTGTGTGTTGTATATATATATGCATATATATCTATGTATGTATATAAGTACGCATGCGCGAAAAGAACCATTTACAATGACGTACAAATTCGATGGAACGAACGAGGCCGTAGCTCGATTTCACCGGACTCGCTTTACAGTTATACCACTTTGAACTAAGCAGCTCTTTTATCGGTCGATCTAAAATGCAGACAGAGAGTAAGTAAGAGAGAGAAAGACTCTTTATAACCCTATCGGATTACGTTAACCTGCCGATCTTCGATTTAATCTAACGTCCAAAAACGGATATACTTCGTGCGTGACGCCGATCGTGAGAGTCGTATTGTTTGAAATAAATTAAGCTTATCCCTCTCGCGATGTCATTTAAGACTAACGGACCGTAAATATATTTTACTTTTACTTTGACAAAAAGATAATCGAGATAGGTGAGGTTAGAAAAATTTTTTGTGATCTTCTATTTCTCTCTTCCTCTTTCTTCCTCTCCTTTTCTTCTCTCTTAAGAAAAAAAAAATAGATATTTAAGAATGAGACGTTAGAATTATTTTCTTCGTCATTTCATCTTGGGAAAGAAATATTAGAAAAAAACAAGTTAGAACCTTTTCATTGATCATATTTCTCGAAAGTATATATTATAGAAAGAGAGATTACAATAATTTTCTTGGTCGTTTGTCAAAAAAAAGAAAAAGGAAAAAGAAATTCACAACAGAGAAGTTAGGAAAATTTTCTTGATTATTTATCTACGTATATTTAAAAAAGCATATTCAAGGTTGAGAAAGGTTGAGACAATTCTCTTGATCATCTCTCCTGAAAAAAAAAAAAAAACATATTAAAGAAAGAGAGGTTAGGACAATTTTCTTGATTATCCATCTCGTAAAAACAACCGAGAAAGAAAGGTTAGGATAATTTTCTTGATCGTCCATCTTGAGAGAAAAAAAAACATATTAGAGAAAGAGAGGTTAGAACAATTTCCTTGATCATCTCTCTTGGAAGAAAATATGCGAGAAAGATAGGTTAGTATAATTTTCTTGATCGTTTGTTCAGAACATTAAAATAAAAAATAAAAAAGAAACTAATAAATAAATAAAAATATCACAGAAAGCGAGCTATAGAATAATTTTCTCGATCGTTTGTTTAGAAGAACATATATACACACACACACACACACACACATATATATATATAGAGAGAGAGAGAGAGAAAGAAACATATAAGGTTAGGAAAATTGTCTTGATCTGTCTGTAACCTTTGGCTGGATTGTTTCATTGCTTTCTTTTACTATCATCGAAGACCTGTCTTATTACGCCTACTTGATTTTTGAATTACCGATTGCATTGGCAAGGTTGCACATAGTCGAAATAATATTGGCACTCTTGCGGCCACATATCCTGGTGGTTCATAAGGAGGCGAGAACGTTTATACAGAGAGAACCGTCTACCAAAGAGGGGGAGGAAGGGTTCCAAGGAGTCGGTTGGCCAACGGAATGTGGCTTGACCGGCCGACCATCCCCCGTCTTCCTCTCCCGTGGACCCATCGAGAAAGAGTGGAAAAAGGAGAGAAGAAAAAGACCGAGAGAAAGAGAGAAAGATGATCGAGGAAGGGAGAGGAAAAGAAAGCAAGAGAGAGAAAGAGAGAGAGAGAGAGAGGGTTCAATGGTGGACAGAAGAAGATGCAGATACACGACTGGCCCAACCGCTTTTGGCTCCCTAATGGACCCCATTGGGGTTGCTCGAATATTCCTTTGCTATCTCGGACATCTACGCCACGGTATTCGTAATCCACGAGGGCACAGTTTTTAACGTGCTATTCTAAAATCTACCTGAACACTTATGGCTAAATCTAGTTCCCTATCTTATTAAGATCATTGTCAGAACAATTCAGTAATCGGTATTGGTATTTTCCAATTTTTTGATTCCAATCATTAAACGAACAATCCTATTCCTATTAATACAAAAAGAAAAAGGAAAGAAAAACTTGGAATACGATCGAAGTTTTCTTCCTAACTTTGTAAACTGTTCGAATTCTATGTAAACCGTGATCGTTGTTCATACGGTACGTATGTACGTAACGTGTACATACGTACATAGATAGGTAGGATCGTATCGAACAAAGTGGCTTAACGTGTAAGCATAGTCTTTCTTGGTGCATTATAAAATACTTAGGAGCAACCTGAAGATTCCAGTATTAAGGTACATCGACGAAATAAAGTGCCATTAGATTCGTACGTACACGTTCTTTCCATTCACGGTTGTATACTCTCTCGTAAGTTTTAAATAGAACGTAATGCAGTTGGGGTGAAGAGAGAGAAAGAGAGAAAGAAATAGATAGGGTGGGGGGAGGGTAAAGGAGAGAATACTCGTAGAGATAGGTTAGGTGTAACGATCATCGGCAAGAAGCAAGTTTTACCTTGCACGCTGGATTCCGTAATATACCTTACAAGATCGATGCACGCGATTATGCATGCCTTAGGCAAAGTTCTTTTCTCATCCGAGAATATCGTGGCTTCGGCGCGTGGATATTGTACGTATCTTTGATTGGTACTCAAAATTCACCGAGTCGTTTCACACCTTCCTATCAAGCCTACGGGGTCAATACATACGTATAAATATAAAGCTAATTCAGTATTATTCAAATTACATAGATAGATATGGGGCTCGGTGATTAGAAGAGAAGTTTTTCGTATGTGTATATTATTATGTAATAAAGTAAACATTTTTTTTGTTCATTAAGTTACAGAGCTAATTCGATATTCTCCGAACTACGAAGATATATTTCGATGATAATTATTATTTATTTTGTTACAAAATAAAAATTGTTTTTATTATATACTCACAGTATGTGGTAATCGTTTTAGCCCACACACGTGTATTTGTTAATTGTGTCTGTCAATACAACGTAATGAACGTTACTATGTAATTTTGCTAGTATTTTAACTATACCTTATACGCGTACTAAATGTAAAAACATATTTTTAATGGATAAATCGCGATGAGTAATATAAAACACTGCGGTAAATGTTCATTCAATTCGTTTATGTACATTCTTCTTTCTCTCTTCTTTTGAAAAAGAGAATTAAAAAAGAAATGAAAAAAAAAAGAAATATTCCAAGTTCCACGAGTCACTAGCAAACATAACTTGCTATCGAGTTATTATTCTTTTCGTTTTAGTTTTCATGATTAAGACGAACTGACGGAACGCGATCGACCGATCGCGAGAGCCGGCCTTTCTGGAAAAGGCCTCTGAAACTATGGCGGTACTCAAAGCAGTTTCGCAACTGGTCGTACCTGGTAAATCAGCTTTCTGCTCGAGTACCACCTAAATTTATTCCACGAACGTTCCGTGCATTCGAAAGGCGCCGGGTTGTCCACGGAATATTACGCGATTTCCACGTTTTCGGTGAGGATTTGTCCTTCCATTTAGGTGTGTATTCGTACGCTTTCGCATCGAAACGAAATACAAGGATTTAGATATATTAGAATTGGCAACGTGAAAAAACTCTCTGATTGGTTGCCGCCGAGGGAATTTTCTCTTTTTTTTCTGATCTTTTTTCTGTTCTTTTTTTCTTTTTCTTTTTAACATGTACGACTCCGACCAATGAATTCACTCGCTAATTAAATTCCCAGTATATATCGGTTTGGTCAATAAATGAATGCTGAATTTTTAGTATTTTATATTTAAATAAAAATCATACTAGTATTTTTTTGTTGGAAATTCCGCAGTTATTTATCGTCCTAATAAATGCTATTTTATTGTTTTATTTATGTAGATATGAAATGTTGAAAATTCCTGCTGGAATGCATCACGTGGCCGATCAAATATTAGATCTATCGAAAAGTTGTATTTGTTTTTTCACTAAAAGAGAATAATACTTTTTTTTATTGTTTATTAATATTTAATTAACAATGTAATCTCCACTAATATTGTCTTCCTATCTTAATGAAAGCTTTAGAATATTCGAAATGTTATTATCAACCAAAGAAAATTAACTGTTTTTCTTTCAATAAAACAGATAATCTTTTCCCGATAAACGTATAATAATACATTTTTACACTGTTTATTAACATTTAACGAATAATGTCATTTTTATCACGAACTTCTTTCCGTATTAATTGAAACTTTAAAATCCACGGATCATTACATTATTTTTAAATAAAAAAAGCTTTCTTCGATAAACTTAAACAAAATTGTCGATAGATCTAATATTCCATCATACAAAAAAAAAAAAGAAAAAGAAAAAGGAAGATAATACATTCCTTGTCTCATTGCGTCAAAGTTCTGAATCGTCTTAATTAGCAAATCATTTGTCCAGTACGCCCAACACCATTCAAGATTCGTAATAAGCGCTTAGGCAAGTTACAAGCGCGAGGATTAATTATCGAAGATGGCCGACGCTGATACGAAACGTTGTTGCATTTCTTCGTTCTTCTCTTCTTTTTCATTTTTTTTTTAATTGTTCCGTCCAATTACGGTCCCTTTACCGAGACAAACTGAAATCTACCGGAGGGCAGTAAGAAGAATGGGACAGTCGGGCTGATTTAACGAGACATCGGGGACCGCTTTCGAGTGACGGTAGATGGCGGTGTTTTAATCGATACCTCCTTTCAAATACAAAATCAGTCTCTCTTAATCTTCTTTTATTTTGTATATAAAAAATGTTTACGCAAGTATAAAAACGAAAAAGAAAAGAAACTATATTTGTATTATATCTTAATTACAACGATATAAAAATGCAGCTTAATTTGCAACTTAATTAAAGGTTTAAACTCAATTTTCTATGTCGAGTTAACAGGAAAAAGAAAGATTGAGAGAAAAAGAGATTGGTCTTCTTGTGAAAAAGTTAAGCCGACTGCAAATAACTCTGCCAATCATCTCTCTAACCGTTTTAACGGCTACATTTATATTTTTATACGACAACGAAAAGAAGAACGAAGGGGAATCATGAGGTGGTAGCTACGAACGAAGGTGGACGTAGATACGCACCGGAAGATGGTACGTAAAACTAAAGCGAATACCGGTTACCGTTCTTGGAGAAAAACGTAGAAGGGATATCGTCGAGGGAGCTACAGAAGCAGAGACATGGAAGGCGTATAAGAAAACGGAAGAAGAAGAAGAAGAAGAAGAAGAAGAAGAAGAAGGAGAAGAAGGCCAAGAAGAGAATGAAGAATAAAAAGAGAAAAAAGAAAAAGAAGATGGAGAAGAAGAAGAAGAAGAAGAAGAAGAAGAAGAAGGGGAGGTAAAGTAAGATGGAGGAGATGAAGAAGGAAGTTATGTTCTCTATCTTTCTCTCTTTCTCTCTTGGATCGGCAAGGAGGAGGTCCAGAGCAGGCTCTAGATCTGCATAACCGGTATATACCGAGAGAACTTAGAGTACCTCGAGGCAGCATCGAGCGTGTCCTCGAGTCGTCGCGAGTACGCTATATCGTTTGGCTCGTCCTTATGTTGGAAGAAGTATAGAAGGATCTCGATGCGGAGAGAAGTAAGAGAGGTAGAGAGAGATAGAGAGAGAGAGAGAGAGAAAGAGGGAGAAAGGAGAGGGTGAGAGGGGGAGAAAGGAGGCTGGCCATTCGTGTAGAGTACCTTCGAGAAAGAGCACGCGTGCTGTGTTCAACCTCGCAAACTGGTAGAGAGAAAAGCGTAGGCGAGAGTACGCCAAGAGACCGATGACATCATCTTGATGTTCTCCTTCTCTTTCTCTCTCTCTCTTTCTCTCTCTCTCTCTTTCTCTCTCTCTCTCTCTCATTCTCTTTCTTTCTCTCTCTTTCTCTCTTTCTCTCTGTCTCTCGCTTATACGAGTATACACTCGTCGACTTTGAGAATCTTCAACCAACGAATATCGTATATATTCTCTCTCTTTCTTTATTTCTTTCTTTCTCTCTATCTCTCGACTTATAGCTTGGCTTCTGAATCTATGCGGATGCTGGGAAGGAGCTGTGAGATCTCGAACGAGTCTCTGATACGAGCAACGAAGACTCGAAGAGAAAGTCTCTTTCTCTCTTTTTTCTATCTTATGGACAACGGAAAAGTTCGATATCATTTTTCTCCATTTTAAGTCATACATATATATATCTATACACATGGTATATATATATATATATATATATATATATATATATATATAAATGTATTATATATAAGAATACTTACTAAACACACGCATCGTATTATTATAGTCATCAAACCGGAAATGATTATAGTCTACGATTAAGTACGCCGTGCGACGTAGTCACGGTTTATAAACTACGATGAGATCGTACCTCGCAGCTTTCGCCGGTGGTCATTTGGATTACGAGATTTCTTCGTCTTTTCGGTACGTACCTACCTACCTACGGCTCGTGGAGACTTCGATACTCGAATCGCCGCAACCGCAATGTCGGCCTCTCATCCATGCAACATCCTCGACCGCCATTACTATGGCATGGCGGCGCCACGATTCTCCATGAATTCGCGAGCCGCGAACTAGAAGGAAATTGATCGTTCAATAAAATCTAAATTGCTTATTGTCAACTTTTTTCCGCTACTCTCCCCACTTCATAATTTTTCTTTTCTTTTTTTTCTTTTTTAACAGTTTTTACACCAATACCATTCTCAGTTGATATCTTTTATAACTTTATTACCTCTTATTTCTTTATCTCTTGAAGATGATAGAGTCGTTCTTATTCCAAGTTATTAGACTTTCAAATTTCTAGTCACGTGGAAATGGAGAGTTCCAAACTCGAATTTCTTTGTCGGCTATTCAGAAAAAAATTATACAGCGTGAAATCAGAATTTTCGATATCCCAATCTGGCGCCACTGATCGAACCTATACGTATATCCATGTATAAGTTATATAAGATTGTGATTATGTTCTATTATATCGACGTTAGATGATTTCGAAAGTTCGTGCCGAAGAAAGCATGAGATTATCGTGAAAAGATTCAGGATATAAGAAGTGCTCGAGATTTTTGAAGGATCGAAATTTTACCTGAAATATATCAGTGATGAAATATCATCTTGCGAGATTATTTATAATTTACTTTGTCCTGTAGAAAATCCTATACTTATCAGAAATAAATAAAGAAGATATAATATACCGAAATAATTGTAATTAACAATCATCTCTATGTGATCGTTAACTGGTATAATATATTCAATAATTTCTATCATTTTATTATATATCTGAAAAATATACTACGAGATATATGTTAGAGAAAAAAAAATAGATTCTATGTATAATGCTGAAAGATTATTTAGAACCTACTTGCGTTTTTTACGCTCGAAAATTTTTTAATAAATTTTGATGCATGGGCAAAAGAAACGGATAAACGCAATCCTATAAGTAGTCTCTCCCTAGAAACCTAAACCTGTGGCAGGACCTTTACGAATAAGGGACGAGACATCCATAAACTTACTTCGGATCTCAACGCTCACGGGGGTTCCCGATGGATTTTTCTTTTTAACAGAACAGGCAGGTGCGAAGCGATTTCTATAGTCCTCTCGTTGGTAACGGCCATGGCAACCGTCGACAGGAAAGCCGTTCATGTGGTATTCCTTCCAATCGAATATGTCTATTTAACGTTTTCCTTTCGCTTTCCTTTTTCTTCTTCTTCTCTCTTTTTTTTTTCTTTTTCTTTTCCCTCTTTTTCTCTTTCTTTTTCTTTTTCCTTCATTTCTTCATCTTCTTAAATAAACACCGCTAGCTTGGATGCATCATCAAAACTTGATTTCTAAATTCATTTTGGAACTCTCCTCCTCGTCCCGACAACTTTTTATCCCCGTCTAGTTCCGAAGAATGACGTTAAATCACGAATCACGGAC
Organism: Vespula vulgaris; assembly: GCF_905475345.1. NCBI lineage: Eukaryota > Metazoa > Arthropoda > Insecta > Hymenoptera > Vespidae > Vespula > Vespula vulgaris. The sequence continues at coordinate 1,226,266 of NC_066596.1, read as the reverse complement.
TTATCGGGATTTCCTTCGAAGATGATACGACCGTAAACTTTTTTCTCGTTTGCAAGAGGATATATCCGTGTTTCGAAAACGAGATGAGATTTGTTTAAGATTAAAACGAATTGAAGAATGAATTTGTAGGTTAGGATATGACGTCTTCTTTCTCTTTTTTTATTGTTTGTTTGTTTGTTTGTTTACGCGTTAACAAGAGACACATGTCTTTATAGTTATAATATTTATTTAATATCTTATGCTTTCTTTTTAATATATGTGCAACGTAAGAAAACGTAAGAGTAATCGATTAACATCGCTACTTCTATTCGAATCACTTTCTTCTGGACTACGCGTTTCTACTGCGTAAATCTCGGCACGTTCTTCCGCGTCGTTGGAACGAATAAGAATCAGGAGATTGGATTTTACGAAACGGCATTTAAAGTTTCGAGAATTAACTGTTTTTCAGTTAACAAATAACAAAAGAAGTAAGTAAGAAAATAGGAAATTGTTTGAATGAAATAATTCCAGTACCTAACCTAAAAAATCTCATATATATGTGTGTGTGTGTGTGTGTGTGTGTATATACAGGTATCTAACTATGCACGTAATACTTTGAATTTCATTTATTCCAAAAAATGAATGAATGAAAGAGAGAGAGAGAAAGATACTTAAAATAATGTAAAGTCAGGTGTGTAGAAGGAAAACGAAGAAAAATGGTGTAACAGCAAGGACGACGCACATCCGGCGGAAGTCGAAGGGCGTCAACTCGTGACGCCAGACACAGGGATTTAGCTTTGTACCTGGATAGTGGCAGGTGAACTACGAGAAAGAGAGGATATAACTGTACCCTTCGTAGGACTACCTTCGAATTCGAGCGATGAATATACACAGATTTTTCCTTCATAGATAATCCTACGTTTCCTCTTAGATGACGATAAGGAAACTCGTTTAACATTTTGAATAATGGGACGATGACTTTTCTTCGTAATAGCTCGTCCATCTTTTTCCTTATCCTTCTTTGAAAAAAAAAGAAAAAAAAAAAGAAATATTTAAGATCTTCTGATAGAAATTCTAAGATATTTCTGATAATTTTTTATTCTGCTAAATTTTTCAATACGGATAAAAATAATGAAGGTAATGATTATATTTTAATTCGATAAAAAAAGAAAAGTATGATACGTTTTATATAGACGAAGAAATGTAGTGAGAGGAAAGGAGATAAAATAAAAAAGGAAAAGAAAAAATAAAATAAAAATGAAAATTCGCGCTTATTCTCGCTTACGGACTTCTCGCGTGAGTCATGAAAACGATGTCGAGTTCGACCTTCGAGGTCCTGGCACACACGAGCCGAACCGATACGCATGCGAAATTTCATTCACGTAAGCGTCACGTAGACTCCCTTAACGTTAAAATAACATTCCACGAATAAGGCACGATCGAGCAAGACGTTGCTTGGACGAAATTTGCACAGAGTCCGTTGGCGTATGTATGTATCTCGGAATTCTCAGGCTGGGCCTTACTTGGACTGAGAATGGATTGGATAAATAGAAGGAAAGACGAATGCCGCGTGCATTCGAATTTGTAATGGCGACTGAAGATGACGATCGTTGGAGATTCACGATCGAATCGTTGGTATTATTTTATTTGGAAATTTTGTTGAAAGAGAAGATAGCTGATAGTAAGAGAGTTTTTTTATGATGACTTCACGAAGAAATCGTAATCTTTGAATCATAATGATTCGATCAGAATTAATAATTACTTCTGATGATCTATGAAAATCTACATTTGAGAAAGTTTAAATATCGATGTACTTCGGTATAATTAATTTTTGTTCTTTGAAAATTCAGAAAGAAGAGACAACTGATTGCAAAAAAAAAAAAACTTTTTAGATGATTTGACGAGAAAATTGTGATATTTGAGTCATAATGAATCCCAGAGAATTAATGACCACACCTGACGAACCATGGAAATCTGCTTTTCATCATATACAAATTTTTTCGTGGCAAAATTGCACTTTCATCGAATCACAGGCTCGACCCATGTAAGAAATGATGCTTATGCATCGTCCAACGATGCACGTATTTTCTTTCCCACATGCTGGAAATGGATGACACGTCTACCTTTCAAGGAACTTCCCAGGATTCCCTTTCGAACGAAGTCGACTGGCGGCTTCGTAACCGATTTTACGCGGCTAGGTAGGCGTCATTTTACTCGCCGATTTTATTGCTCTCGTAAAATTACTCTTTCGTAATGTTTCTCACATCGATAGCGAATTGATCTTTTCTTTCAAACTCTCTTAACTTTCCTTTTTTCTTCCTACGTACATAACGCATTATATACTATTAATATTTAATAAAAATTCTAATAAATCAAATTAATCAAATTAATTAAAAAGAGATCAAAGGCGTATCGAGAAAGGCCAAGACAACTTAATGATTCACCGACATCAAAGAGCATGAGCATTCTTTGGCAATTAACAAGCATGAGGCTAGCGAGTCGCGTGTCGCAATTTTTCTGCGGTTGGCTCGATGTGCATCCGGGTTGAAGTATCGTTCAACGAGAACGGTATGCATACTAGAGTAATACAACGTACATATGTAAACGATCTCATGTTCACAAATTTAAGAAAAGACAATTTAACATTTGGAACTTTGATTCCACGAATCGCGATATCTCTCTCCCTCTCTCTCTCTCTCTCTCTCTTTCTCTTTTTCAAGCAAGATACGTTGGGGTTCCCAAGAAGAAATAATAGGGATCGTCCGATCGAAGAAATCAGAGAGAAAGAGAAAGAGAAAGAGAGAAAGAGAGAGAGTGTGTGTGTGCGCGAGAGAGAAAGAAAGAGTAAAAGGCAAGCTCGTTAAACTCGCAACTCCTCATCGGCGAATCTCGAAGATTTACGAGCAGGATCACGAGGATTAACGAAAGCAGACGAGAAAGACTTGAAGATTTTCCATCTTTCATTCTCCTGGCAATCTCTTGATGTAAAAGGGAACATCGAATTCTCTGGAAGAATCCTACTGGTCCTTCGATACGCAAGGTGCAGCAACAGCACGTTTCTCTTTCCAAGAGAAATATTCGAGCTGAGGGGGTAACAGCGATAAAAGGGACTTCTCTTTCTCTTTCTCTTGGAGTATAGAAAAAGAGGAAGAAGTAAAAGAAGAAGGCCGTACCCTTCTCGTCGTCGTGACGTCGGCGATTTTCTTCGAAAAATAAGAGGACACAGTGTCTACGTAGGTATATAGCTACGAGGCCGAGCCTTCACCTCGATCACCCTATATATATATATACATATATATATATATATGGGATATATATACACATATATAGATATATAGTATAGTATAAATATATATAATGCTATAGTATATATACATATACCTATATGTACGTACGAGACGTATATACAAGAGTATAGGTTGCAAAGAAGAAAGAGTGAGAAAGACAGAGAGAAAGAGACAGAGAAGAGAAGAGGGGAGCAGGCGCGAGAGATCGGTAGAAGAGGGGTCATTGGTTGTTCGCTCAACGTATGGGAATCGTTATGGACCGACTATAGTCGTTGGAATGCGTCCTTTTTTTCCTTTTTGTGTCTCCCCGGTATACCTGGCGGCGGCGGTGGTGGCGGCGGTGGCGGCGGCGGCGGTGGTGGCGGCGGTGATGGTGGTGGTGGTGGTGGTGGTGGTGGTGGTGGTGGTGGCCGCTCTCGCTTCGTGTCGGCGTCGGCGAACCTCTTGCGGGCAATCCTGTCGGCCGGCGACCGGTAGAACCACGACTACTTATGTGTAAACGCGCGCGCATATGTGTATGTGCATGTGTGTGATGTATATGTGTAGGTACATACGTAGATACGTACGTTGTATATAGAGGAAGGAGGATCCAACGAGAGAAGGTAAAAGAAGTGACGGGGGAGGGTGTACGAGAAACGGAGGAGCAACGCGCGCGAGCTTACGCGAGAAAGTACGAAGATTCACGAACCAACAATAGTGCCAACTCGCGCCAACTTGAGAAAGAAAGAGAAAGAAATATATAGAGAGAAAGAGAGATAGGAAAAAAAACAAAAAAAAAGAAAAAGAAGAAGAAACGTCTTTGTTTTCTATGAAAAATCCATCGATACGATTTATTAACGAGAACGAATATAACGATGAAATATCGAAAATGTTCTTCTCTATAATAATCGTTCGTATTTGGCGAATAGAAAGAAGTGATACGATTTATTATTAAAGAGGTTATGGGAAAAAAAGAAAAGAGAGAGAGAGAGAGAGAGAGGGAAAGAGAAAAGATTAAGAAGACAAAAAAACAAAAAAGGGGGATAAAAAGAAGAACAAAGCGACAAAGAAGAATCCGCAAAACGGGCAACGAGCGAAACCGAATTCACGGCGTGGCGAGAAAAAGAGGGACGATCGCAGCGAGGAGAGAAGAGACGTAGGTAGTGGAAGGACAGGTACGAGACGTAGTTTGCGCGCCTGCACACGCTTCTCCGGAGAACACAGAGAAAACGAGTGAGAAAGAGGGATAGAAGGAAGGAGAGAGAGAGAAAGAAACTTTTTTCTCGTGGTAGAACGGTCGACGGTTTCGATGACGTCACGCGCCGTCGAGATTTGAACGAACCAATCACCGTCGTCGGTCCGACACCGACGATCGTCCAGAGTAGGGAAGAAACCTGTCGATTGGTGGGGGTCTTCGCGAGAATGGAGGGAGGGGAGGTCCGTGAAAGGTGCGTGCGGCCCCGGACGTGGGGCGCGGGGCCAGTTGATCAGTGAGTGCGGTAGTGATCTCATCTCGTACCGCGCCAGGTGTAAACTCTTCTTCTCTTCTCTTCTCTTCTCTTTTCTTCTCTCTCTCTTCTCTTCTTTTCTCTTCTCTTCTCTTCTCTTCTCTTCTTTTCTCTTCTCTTCTCTTCTTTTCTCTTCTCTTCTTTTCTCTTCTTTTCTCTTCTTTTCTCATCTCTTCTTTCATTTTCCTTCTTCCTTCTTCCTTCACATTCTACTCCACGAAAATTCTCTCATTTTCTGTGCCTTTGCCTGAAAAGGAAGAAAGAAGCCTGGTTAAAGGACTTTAACGATTTATCTCTATCGAAAATGGTATGGATCATCGAAGATCTCATAACCGATCGAAACATCTCATGCAGAATTTCTTCGCTCGTCCTTAATCTTCCTATCTACATATGTAAGTTGAGATATTTTTATTTTTCCTTTTTTCTTCTTTTCTCTCTCTCTCTCTCTCTCTTTTTTTTTTGTTCTTCTTTCATATTATAAGTTGTCAATGATCTTTCGAACGAACAAATCGATCTGTCATCTAATTTGACGTAATGTCGACGGAAAGTCGACGAAAAGAATTTTTAACTGGGAAGACAATTTTTGATTTATTCTAAATTATAAATATTCATTTTGTAAGGAAAAGAAAAATATTCTTGGAACGTTCTCGAGGTCTTTGATCAAGACGAAACACAAGGTTGTGGTATCATCCACACGAAAGGAAAACTTGCTTTTACCATTTTTTTTCTCTCTTTTTTTTTTTCTCTCTTTTCTTCGTAATCCCTGTTCTTCTCTCTTTCCTTCTTCTTTTTTTTTTTTCTTCAATGATAACTTAACGTCACATTATAAATTGTTTCTTCTTTAATTTCTTTAATATATTTGTTATTTAATATATTTCTTTTAATATATTTCAATATTTTAATATTATTATCGATAACTAATTAAATCTTCAAAAAAGATAGGAAAGAAAGAAGAAGAAAAAGTACGAAAATTTCAACATCGACGAAATATCAGATCGAATGGTTATCGTTATCGATCGAGATTAGAAATTTCCGTTAACATTTTTCCACGAGATAAAAGATGCGATTCGACGATTTCTCGCGTGGTAAGAGATTAAATTAGTCGCTTGTTTTATATCTTTACCGATATATATCTTTAACTTTGAACTACTCCTTATCCTTGGTTTTTTTTTTTTTGTTTTTTCTTTAACTTTTAGGTTAAGTTTTCGAGCGATGATTTCATTAGCTGGTTTAAATGAGAATTCTGTACCAAGAACGATGAAATATAGTATTCTCGTTATCTCGACATTGATTCCATGCTGTTCTTGCCGACTCGGCACAACGTTCGCACTCTCGGTTTGATCTTGAAGCCTTTTTTTTTTTCTTCTTTTTCATTTTCTTCCTTCGTTATATTCGATTTTTCTTAAATCTTAAGAATTTCGTCGTTAATTACTTTAATATTTTTTTTATTTTCTCGATGATCGTACAAGAAAAATTTCAAAATGGCGTGCGTAGAAAATTTCGCAGAAAGAAAAAAGAAAAGGAAAAAAAGAAAGAAAGGAAAAAAAAAAGTTCGATAAAAAACTCGAACGGTTAGAATTTTCTCAGATGACTATTAGTCATCGTCGAGTTCTAATCCACGACTAATTTGCGAGTCGGTTATATAGCTTAAGAATATATTTCGAGTCACGTTCGTATTATGTATAAGTTTATTCGTTCATAACGCTAATCAATGAATCTACCTACGTTGCAATTTATTTGTTTATGTATGTACATGAAAAATTCACACGCTTAGGGAATGATATATATATGTATACATATACATATATGCATACGTATACGTACAGCTATATATACATATACCTAACTATTCGTAATATCTTATTCCGTTTTCTCATGAAAGTAAGGAGGAACCTCACTCAAACAGGATGGACAAAGCCAACCGTTTCGCTACGGTCCTGGCTACTACATACTCGACATCCATACATACACGCTCATTTATTTCTCCGCTTCGACCCTGTTAATATCACGTACGATCTCCGTTCTGCCGGTGAATGCGTTTCAGCTTTATAGTTTACGGGTTCACGGTAGGGCGAGCGAATCCACGATGCGTTCCTGACACAGAAACTTGCCACGAAATTTTTGCCTAAGAAATTAGTTGAATACGTTAAGAAAAAAAAATATATATATATATAAAGAGAAGAAAAACGAGACATTTACTGTCTACGTTTTAGCATTATTCGAAACTTGACCTTGAACAATGAAGTCGAACGATTAGTTAGATGTTTACCAAATCAGCACGTACTTGGTGTGATTTTATATTTCAAGATCGTTTACGAAGCTCCATAAATTTTTTTAGGGACTTTTCTCTTTCTTTTTAAAGATCATAAATTCTTTGTATATGATCCATCAAGTGTGTCCGTATTAACGTAACGACGGTTTCTTCTATCTAGCTTGCTTTATTTCTATATATATATATATATATACTGATAGTCTTTTGTATAAAATTTAGTCAGCTAGTAAAATAATTTTTTTTTCTTTTTTTTTTTTTCTTTCTCTAACCAGTACGTTTGATACATGCGCCGAGATTCAAAGTATTTACGTTACGTGTAAGAATGTTGAAATGAGATGCTTAGCTTGGCTTGCTTGCTTGCTTACTTGCTTGCTTGCTTGCTTGCTTCGTATCTATTTGCTTCATTCACTTTTAAGTGTCACGCGTTAAGCGCACGTAACAACGAAAAATGTAAACTTTGGTAATACTAAAAATATTCTTTCGGACATTTTAAACGATATTTTAGCATGAACCTTGAAATTTCTTTACAGCGTTATGTTTTTCGATGTTCTAATCGATCTTATCTCATTCGGAATAATATTAAAGTACGTATTCAACATGTATTGAAATAACGATTCGAATTTCAATTCGACGATACAAATTTCCCGCGTTTCGAACGAAAATTATAATCATTCTTATTCGGTAATAATATCTCGAAATCGATGATAACAATAAATGAAAGCATTTTTCTTCGTACTATCTCAACGACGATGATGCAGCTGTGTTTGCATAAACGTCGATAATATGATATAGTAGTCTTGAAATAAAAAAAAGGAAAAGAAATATATATATATATATATATATATATATATCGAAATGACTTTATCTTCTTTCGAATCAAATTTTATGTTCTTTTTTCTCTTCTTTTGTAATTATAAAAATTTCTTTTCGATCGTTCCTAAAATTTGGACAAATTCGAACGATTTTTATTATTAAAAGTCTATCATATATTTCAATATTTTATAATCAACGAAGTTAACGTTTCCAAATTAAATTCATTGATTTTGTTATTAAATTTGTAGGTTAGGTTTCTTTTATATCTTTCCTTTTCCCCTCTATTTCGGATTTTAGTTGGAGACTTATCTTGATAATGGTAATGTTTTAAGTCGTCGGTTTTTCGTAGAGGAAAGACCTAAAACCAGGCAACTAGCGAGTCATCCACGCATAACTAGTATTTTTGTGAATTGTCAATGTGAATCAACAAGTGTGTGGGAAGCTTATACATACATACATATACATGTACACATACACACTGTCTTAACTTAGTAGTTACTGACGATTTGATCGGTTACGACTGGTCGACAGTGTGTAATGACTCTTAAACTTAGTTATAACAACGTTGGTAGACAAATGAACGAATCGAAGGTCGACTTATCGCAAGAGAGAGAGATAGATATTTACCTGTGTTTACCGTAGGTACGTGACGCGTACGATTTCACGGTTTGGATAAGATGGCCGGCGTGTCAATAAAAGAAAGAAAGAGAGAGAGAGTAAAACGTCGTTTCGTGAGCTTCATCGTGTCCACGTACTTGAGAAAAAAGGGAAAACATATCGTGTAAAGATACAATGTGTATGTGTATGTTCGAGCAAAGCCGCCATTTCTTCATCGCTCCAAGCTTCTTCACTTTTACTTCAAAAAAAAATTTTTTTTTAATATATATGAAATTTTTATTATTATTTATTTATAATGTTAATTAATAAAAAAAAAGAAAAAGATTCTTTAGAGTCGATAGTTAATATATATACAAACACATTACGTTTATTACCGACAAAATCATATATATATATATATGTAATTTTTTTTTGTATTAGTAACTAAATCGTTACGAGAAATGGTTGTAAAATAATTGTCTAGTCGGCCTTTTTGTCGCTTACCGATCTAGCTTATACGATAAATTTAAATTTTAAATGACCACTTACCGAGTTCTTATACGTTTGTTAATTTTTTATAACGATCTTAGAAAATCGGGCGTGTGTTCGTTTCGAAAACAGAAAGTTTTTGATGTGTATGTGTGTCTGGTACATACGCGCGCGCGTAAGTATGTGTGTCTATGTGAGAGAAAGAGAAAGAGCGAGCGAATAAACGAGCGAGCGAGTGAATTGGAAAATAAAATAAGATCCGGACACGCGCGAGCAATATGGCCAGATCATAACTTTCTCCAAATGGAGGTTCTTACGAAACTTCTATACTAGTCTACAATCGACTCGACCCACTCTACTAAGAGAAGAAATTTTTTTAATCTATGTTACGAAAATACCATTAATCGATAATTATACTTCGTTGAGTTAGACGTGTGAGTAAAATCATTTGTAACTCTGTGTTAACGAATGTTTGTTTGATTCTTTCTTTCTTTTCTTTTTTTTTTTTTTTTATTTTTTTATTCGTTTTTATTATATTTCTTTTTTGTTTGTTTTTAATTTTATAAAGTAATTAATCTTAGGAAAAAATACATTTTGTCGTTACTCACGTCTATATTACATATTCTGTTCCAGGAATCAATCAAACGGCGCCATATCTAAACTGACGCATTTCCCAATAATTTAAATCCATTCATTTTAACATGGAATCATAGATAATACTTATAAAGAAATAAGCTCTGTCTAAGAGAAATAATTACATCGTCTAATTGCACTCATTAATTAATTTCCACTAACAAGTTTCGTAACAATATGCTATCAAAATAACGATTCTGCTCGACTCATTTTATTATTATTCTGCTTAACATGACTTTTAGAATAATAATTAATTAATTATTTAATTAATTAATTAATTAAAGTAAATGTTTCCAGTATTTTGCAAAGTGAAATTCGTACTAAATTTTATATTTGCATTTTAGTAAATATATCACTCTTCTCTTTCTCTCTTTTTTTTTTTTTTTTATTTCCTTTGTTTCTCAACGAAAAATTATTTTGCTAACCTAAAAATTTATATCGTGTAACAATTTTCAAATACTAGTTCATGAGATTATACCGGCTTTGGACCCTCTCTCTCTCTCCCTCTCCCTCTCTCTTTCTCTTTCTCTCTCTTTCTCTCTTGAAGCTATGGATTAACTTTCACTCTGAAATGTCAACGACTGTGTTTCACTTTTCACAGACACCCGACATGCATATCAATCAATTCATGCTGTATGACAAAGGAACAATTGTTATAAAACGATTTACAATTTCCCTCTTATCTATTTCCTTTTTTGTTGCAGAAAGAAAGAAAGAGAGAAGGACGAAGGAAAGAATTCGAGTACGATACGAAAATATTTTTTTATTTGCCTACGAACGCGGAAGAGAAGCTGTCACTTATCCCGACGCAAAATCGACGAGTCATCGATAATAGCAACTTAGGGGAATAATTTCGAATCGAATTGAACGGATCGAAATCGGTACGAACGATACGAAAATATTAAATAAAATTAGTCCATCGTAAAATAAATATTGTCGAGTCTAGTTAACGAAAAGAAAAAAAAAAAAGAAAAACCCTTATATTAATTATTATAACGTAAATAGAATATAAAAGTTAGCTTAGTTTGATTGTATTTTTGTGGAAGAAAGAAGAACAAAAAATATATATATATATGTATTTTTCTGATGACATCAAAGGATGAGAAGATCCTGGCGCGGACATTTTCTTTGGTTATCTAGCTGTATGAGTTTTGTTCGACATCATAAAGCTAGGTTACCGGAGTTAAGCTCCTCGCCATATCAACTTCAGCGATCTTCCTTCCCCCTTACGTGTCTCTACGCTTCAGTGAAATTAAAGTACCGAGACTGCGAACGTTGTTACACCTGACATCCTGAACATCGCCGTGATACCACACTCCAACCGAAAATTCTCAGAACGTTCGAAGAAATTCGACTGTGAGAATTTCTGATTACGATGTTTTCTTTCTTCTATTTTTTTAATCTTTTTATTTTTTTTGAGGTTATAAAGTACTTAAGAATCTTAGATCTATAATCTTTAATCTAAATCTTTAGATCTATAATTGATAGGAATAATTTTAAAATTGATAGTTGTAATTAAATAAAGTAACATGATCTAAATGAAGATTGAAATATTTCGAAAGACTTATATTTGATAGAATAATTGATAGTTATAATAAATAAGTAATATAACATAACCTAAAATGAACATTGACAGAAAGATTTATTTGATAAAATAATTATAATCGGTAGATGTAATTAAGTAATGTAACGTAACTTACGATAATATTGAAACATTTAACGATGTATAATATCATTACCAACATAAATAAATCAATTCTTCTCATCAATTTTTCCTATTTCATTGGAAGTCGAATGATATTGGAAAACTTCAGCTATTTGTATTACAATGAGAAAAGAAGAGGTTTTACGAAGAAAGAGAGAGAGAGAGAAAGAGAGAGAAAGAAAGGTAAGTGACACCGAGTTAACAATTGGATACCAAAAGAAAACGTTTCTATCGTTACTTCGAACTTTTCTGTATTCCCTTCGCACATGAACCTACGGTCGAAGCATCTATAATTATTATTGTTCTAAGTGTCGTCAATGCGTGACATAAATACGTTAAAAGAGATAGAAGAATTCCATTTTTCAAAATCATTCGTGTGTGTGTGTGTGTATACGCGTGTAATACGTATATTTAATAATTATTTCATATACATTTCATTGACGAGTTGATTTGAAATTATTTTCGTCGTTTGATTTTTCCCGCCATTTTGTTACTTTTATAAAGATTCATGGAAACGTGTAGCCAGTATTTACCAAGAACACGATATTTATTTCGACGATGAACGTCTTTAAGGTTTCGGAAACATACATACATAGACTCGACACGGTACGTGACGACGTTAGTTTCCCACAATAAAGGTGTTCGGAATGTATGTTCACTGATTATCCTCCTTCACGCACATACATATATGAGCATCCGCGGGAATGGAATTTTTTAGAATAATGTTCGAAACGTTAGCATTTATTCGTTTTTAAGAAAAAATTTCTCTTTTCAGATAATAATACTTCTCGTTCTAATTAAACAATTCGATTACGAATTCGATTATGAATTTTATTTTTCGTACATAACCCTAATTTTTGTCACTTCGTAATATTAGAAGCGTGGGATATTTTTTTCTTTTCTTCTTTTTATAATTTGTACTTATAACGAGAAATAATCTTAAATAGAAAGATATTAAAAAGAGACATAATACGTCATACGCGTCATACGTTATTTGTAATTTCTAATAGATGTAAAACTATGGTCACGATAAATAATACATGTACTACACCTACAAGAAATTTTTTTTTTTAATAGCAAGTCATGACGCATCAATAGGGGACGCCACATTCCAATGTCTGCTGGAATTATGTATCGACCGAGGCCGCATGCTTTTTATAAGTTCATGACCTAATGCCAGTAGAATAGAAAATATAATAGTCATTGATTACGTCAGCGACTTCAAATGTATCGATAATCGTGAATTACAATTCCGATTATTAAGAATCGATGATTCTCGTTCGATATGATTTTTACTTAATCATCTTATTGTTTATTTATTTAATTTATTTCTTCGAAGCTCGATAATTGTTTTTCGAAAAATCATAGAAACAATACGTGTTTGTATAATACGCGAGTTACGAATCATTCCTTATATTCTTTTTATATATATAATAACAAAATCTTATACCATTGTAACAAACGCAGACGCGCCACGTGCTAAACTGTATTTTGTTTTTTCCTTATTAAAATAACAATCGCGCATCAATAAATTTGAATGGTATGAAAATAATAAAAAAGATGATAGATGTGCGAATGGAATAAGTGTTATTTTCATAAAAAAAAACGATTGAAAATATCGAAATAAAATTTTATACGTTTGATGATAATTCAACAATGTCCTCTAAAAGCAAAATCGTTTTCTGCCCACAAATGTCGGAAGTACTGCTCGAATAGAGCGAAAACTATATGAATTTTTTTCCTTTTACAGAGATAATAAATGATAGTATTATCGTAAGCAAGTAATATAATTATTCATACGATGCAAGATAATGATCGATTGGAACTTGCATAGAAAATGAATCGGAAATGTGTATTGTTAAAATAGATGTTTCACCGGAAGTTAGGTATACGGAAAGCTCTCGAATCTTCTAGAATGTTCTAGAATATTCCAGAGTACAACGAGGGTATATAAAACGGTATCCTTAGCAGAGCAGCCATTCGTTTTGCTCGCTTGAGTCGATCCTGTGCTATCGTTTTTCGAAGTTTCTTCTATCAAGTTTGTTAACAAGGTATTGCATTTTTTTATATTAAACATAACGAGAAAATTTGTAATCCTTGTATGTTTCTTTGTTTTTTTTCCTTTTTTTTTACAACAATCTTCTTTTTCATGATTACAATGAAATTCAAAAATTGACTTGCCAAACGCTTGTTAACGCGAAATCGTAGTTTTTTATTTTACTCGAAATTGAAGGAAAAATGTTTGCCCTTTTCTTTTAATCCGTTTCTATATAACGAGATAATTTATTTCTCATTCAATATAAACGGAAATTATTCAGTTATTTTATTAATTAAGTTAAATTTGAGTTTCCACATCGTTCACATGTTTTACTGTGTAGGAATATGTAATTAATGTTATTTTCTTTGTTATTTAAAATATGTGAATAATTATTTCATTAATTTTAGATGGCGGAACAAATGGAAACTGACGGAGAATTAGAAACTTTTGCTTTCCAAGCAGAGATTGCACAGCTTATGTCTCTGATCATTAACACGTTCTATTCGAATAAGGAAATTTTCTTGAGAGAACTTATTTCAAATTCTAGCGATGCTCTTGATAAAATTCGTTATGAATCGTTGACAGATCCGTCTAAACTCGACAGCGGTAAAGAATTATTTATCAAAATCATTCCAAACGAAAACGATGGAACTTTGACTATTATTGATACTGGGATTGGTATGACCAAAGCTGATTTAGTCAATAACCTTGGTACGATTGCTAAATCCGGTACTAAGGCGTTTATGGAAGCTCTTCAAGCTGGTGCTGATATTTCTATGATTGGTCAATTTGGTGTTGGTTTTTATTCTGCTTACTTAGTAGCGGATAAGGTAACTGTTGTCTCTAAGAGTAACGATGACGAACAGTACTTATGGGAATCCAGTGCTGGAGGCTCATTTACTGTTAGACGTGATACTGGAGAACCTTTAGGACGTGGTACAAAGATCATCCTTCATATTAAGGAAGATCAATCAGAGTACCTCAAAGAAAGTAAAATCAAGGAAATTGTAAAGAAACATTCTCAATTCATTGGCTATCCAATTAAATTGGTTGTACAAAAAGAACGTGAAAAAGAATTGAGCGAAGATGAAGATGAAGTTGAGGAAGAAAAGAAAGAAGACGAAGAAGGGAAACCAAAGATTGAAGATGTAGGTGAAGATAAGGAAGAAGAAGACAAAGAGAAAAAGAAGAAGAAGAAGACTATAAAAGAAAAATACTCCGAAGATGAGGAGTTAAACAAGACTAAACCAATATGGACGCGTAATGCGGACGATATTGCACAGGAGGAATACGGAGAATTTTATAAGTCGCTAACTAATGATTGGGAAGATCATCTTGCTGTCAAACATTTCTCTGTGGAAGGACAATTGGAATTCAGGGCATTGCTCTTTGTTCCTCGCCGTATGCCATTTGACTTATTTGAAAATAAGAAAAGAAAAAACAACATCAAGTTGTACGTACGTAGAGTATTTATAATGGATAATTGCGAAGAATTAATCCCTGAGTACCTGAATTTCATTAAGGGCGTAGTTGATAGTGAAGATTTGCCATTGAATATCTCTCGTGAGATGTTACAGCAAAATAAAATTCTTAAGGTTATTAGAAAGAATCTCGTTAAGAAATGTCTAGAACTCTTTGAAGAATTAACGGAAGACAAGGATTCTTATAAGAAGTTCTATGAACAGTTTAGCAAGAACATTAAATTAGGTATTCATGAAGACAGTACCAATCGCAGCAAATTGGCAGATTTATTGAGGTATCATACTTCTGCATCTGGAGATGAAGCTTGCTCTCTAAAGGATTATGTTGGTAGAATGAAAGAGAATCAAAAACATATCTACTTTATTACCGGAGAAAGCAAAGACCAAGTTGCAAATAGTTCTTTCGTAGAACGTGTCAAGAAACGTGGCTTTGAAGTAGTATATATGACCGAGCCTATTGACGAATATGTTGTCCAACAATTAAAGGAATTTGATGGAAAACAGCTAGTGTCTGTTACTAAGGAAGGTCTAGAACTTCCAGAAGACGAAGAAGAAAAGAAAAAACGAGAGGAGGATAAAGCTAAGTTTGAAAACTTATGCAAAGTGATGAAGACCATTCTTGATAATAAAGTTGAAAAAGTTGTGGTATCAAACAGATTGGTCGATTCTCCATGCTGTATTGTTACATCTCAGTATGGTTGGACCGCTAATATGGAAAGAATAATGAAGGCGCAGGCGCTTCGCGATACTTCAACCATGGGATATATGGCTGCAAAGAAACATCTGGAAATTAATCCAGATCATTCCATCATTGAAACTTTACGTCAAAAAGCTGAAGCTGACAAAAATGATAAAGCTGTAAAAGATTTAGTTATACTTTTATTCGAAACTGCATTACTTTCATCTGGTTTTACATTAGACGAGCCACAGGTGCATGCGTCTAGAATTTATAGAATGATTAAGTTAGGTCTTGGTATTGACGAAGATGATTCAATGCAAGAAGAACAAAAAATAGTAGATGAAGTAATCCCTCAAGTAGAAAGTAATGAAGCAGAAGATGCATCTCGAATGGAAGAAGTTGATTAATCATAAAACATATACAGGTATGACATATACGTCATAGTTATAGAAAGACTGTTCTTGAGTCAAAGAGAAATCTTATTATCCCTCTTTGATCCAAATACCACGTTTTATGTGGTTACTTACACCAGACATCATCTTTTTTTGTAACATACTTTTGTCACTTAATTTATCATTCCTCTCTTATGTATGTTAAGTTAAAAATAATAAAATTTACCAATGAAATAAACCTTTGTGTATTTCTTATCTCTACATTATTTCTTCAAAGTTGAAAAGTATAGTTAAATAAATTTATTTATTTCAAATTATTAATTATTTAAATATATCGTTTCTAATATTTTTAATCGAGTTTACCTTACAAAACTAATAGATAATAATGTAAAGATTAAAAATTTTCTCTTATGTTTTAATTTCTTTTGGTGTAAAAGACATTAAACCTTATATTAAAGTAATATGAAATTCGTGCTCGTTCAAGATAAAACATTAATTTTGAACAGTTTAGATAATAATTAAGATTCTACAAAAATTATAAATATGAATATTAGTTTAAAAATAGAACTGAATGAATGTGAAAATAAATTTAATATAAAAATGAAAACAACAAAGAATTTTGTTAGGTTATGAAACCAGCTTTTTTTTGTTATACTTCGTCAAATCAATATTATAACCAAGTTCGTACTTATTAATTTTAATAATAAATTATTTTAATTAATTTACAATTATTTAAACTATAGTAATTCTTTTAATTATTTAACAATTATTTAAGATATGTACAGCGCTATAATATACTCCATTAGTTATTAATTTAATATTAGATAAAAATAATTTATGAAAATGAAGTTAGCATAATTTTTAAACGATAACTCAGTTGTCAGAAACATTTCATAATTATTAATGCACCCTGAATACAAGTAATATTAATTCAAAATTTTTTTATATTGAAATTTTAATATCACATTGTTGGTCAATGTTGTAACACAAAACACACAAATAATTTTAACAATTATCTAGTCAGCTTTTTATTCGATTTTAACAAGTAGAATCATTATTGGTTATAACTAATAAGTGAAATTTTATATATATTAACACATATAAATCAGGCTTTTGAAAATATTGATTTTCAAATGGTGAGACTGGCGATCAATACTTTAGGGTTATCTAGAAAGTTCGTTCCATCTTTCTCCATCTTTCCAAAACTTCAATATTATTGATTTTTATTTATTATTTATTCAATATTTTATACATTTTTTGTCGACCAAAAAATTAAAGTTTTTGCTATTAAGAGAATTTTGTAATTCTCTTGAAAGTGAAAATCTAAAAGTGCAATACAAATCCTAACCAAACTAACCAACAGCTTTTGTCAACTAAACAAGGACACATGACGTCACGTATTGTCCTAACGAAACACGACATCTTTTCGATTTGTTACTTCTGAATATTTTTTTCAATCGTTGTCTTTAATTCGTATAATTGCAATAATTATTAATCGAATTTATTCTCTGATTAATTTATTAGATAGAAGCTTATAATACATGATTTCTTTTCAAACCAACTAGACACAAAGTATGATTTTTTTTTTTTTATGAAGATCAGTTTTGGGAGTGATTAAATAGTGATTCATTCTGCTTTCCACAAGATCTTTTTTACTCAACATTATTATAAATAATCCATTTTTTATCCCCCGTTACAAGTATTCTTGATCTTCAAGGTTGAGATCGCCAATTTTGAACCTAACAAATTATTTCTGCACAGTTCTTCAAATTGTAACAACATTACCATAAATAGCGTATATCTTGTTCGTTGCTTGTGTGACATTTTTATTTCTTCGATAAAAGAAAAACATCAAACGCCTATGATGCATTTTATTTTCTTTTATATTTAAGAGTGTATAAAATTAGCAAGTATTGATGTATCCTAACCAAACTTTTTTCTAAATATGCATGAAATATTATCTTTTAGAATATGTACATATGTCATTTGTTTTCAATTATTCTGATATATTCAGACCTGTTCTAATGCCATCTAGCGAAAATCGGCACAAACTTTCCGGACATCAATGTAATGTATATTATATATATAATAAGTAACGAAGCGTTGTTACATGTAATTCTAATCATGAATTAGTTTTTAACTAAATGGCCTATGGTAATCAACTATCCTTTGCTTTGTTTATTTTTTTATATGATATATATTAAATTGAAAATAATATCGAACTAATAATAGCTGCTTCAAATGGAACATTAGAAAAGTCATTAGTTTTTACTTGTTTTCATTTTTACTTACTCATTTTTTTCATTATTTCTTTTCTTTGTTGATGTTTTTTATATTTAAAAAAGATATTTATAGATATATAGATATCTTCATAATATGTATATATATATATATATATATATATATATATATATATATATACATATATATATACATATATATATATACATATATATATGTAAAATTAAATGATTTTATAAAATAGTTATAATTTATATTATAAAAGTTAATTATAAAAAGTAATATAAAAATTCTTTAATTCTAGATTTCAATGATAAGAATGATTATTAACAAGTGCTTATTTATAAATAATTATTGAGTTATCTAGTCATAAATAGTTATAAGCTATTATGAATATAAATACGTGTTATTATCATGAATTTCAACGCATTGATTATTGGATTATTAAGTACATAGAGCTTACATTGACTTAGATTTTTATATGAGAGTGCAGAAAGCTATTCGATTGCATGAAATGTAGGCAATAAAATCGATCATCTTTTTAATACTTTATTTCAACTTATATTGAATTAATTAAAAAGATATTAAGTAAGATTGATTTGATTTTATATACATACATCCAATTATGTACTATAAAATTTATCTTATATTATTTTGAAAATACATACGTATCACAAATAATATGATGAAGTTAATGACTGTTAAACGTGTTAAATAAGGAAGATTTTCAATCGATAAGCATACATGTATTAGATTTGTTTCGATTAAAAATAAAATTATTAGGACGATGATTGGAAATATTGCATAAATTAATGAATCATAAAATGAAGGATTAGCATATATAATATCTTTTTAATTGGAAGGAGAAATATTTGATTTATGTATTTTTTTATCAGAAGAGAAGTGAAATTTGCATGACCAGTTAATTCTTTAGCCTTGCTTGGTTAATAGGAAGGATATATAGAATATTATATATATTTAGAATATTTATTTATATTTATACATATAAGATATTATATATACATATATACATAGTATAATTTTGTTTTTGTTTTTAAACGTGTCGTTTTAATAACGGCGCGTTAAAAATGCGCAAGTATATAAGCGCCATCTATTTGTCATCCTAAAAAGAATGTCCGTCATTCTCTGTACGGATAAAGTTAGTTCTTCTATCGTTCGTATACGTTTTGTATAAAAATTATGATGGCAAGCAAAGGATGGAAGGTTAGTATTTAGATATATTCTTCTTTAATTAAAATAACGAATGACAGAATATAATAAATGTGTAAGATGGTCAAATAAGTAGAAACTTTTGAGCAAATTTTGGCCGTAAAATTCTTCCCTTTTAGGTCGTACGACCTCATGTGCCACTGATAAAATTTCGTAAAGGAGGTCTGGATAGAGGTAACACGAAGAGATTTCTTGTGTATACTGTAAAATAATGAAGTGAAATTGTCGTTATTGGTTAGTAAACGTAGGTGCGAGCGCGGCTCCATCTGCGGCGTCAGGGACGGCATCATCTCAACAAAGTTCTGGACGTACAACTGGACACCAGGTAACCGTTTTGCCAACTATAGATGATATTCATCTACCAGCAAGATTTCATCGGCGACCTATCGACGAAAAAGAAATTGAGTATATTAATGTAAGTCTCGTGGTTTATTCGCAAATAACTAAATAAATTTCGTATGTAAAAGTTATATAAATCGATTCAAGGTTACGTAAGAAAAATGATTATTTTTCTTTTTCTTTTTTTTTTTTTTCTTTCAAAACAAATTCAAAAATGTGAACTAAAAATACTTTATACGCGAAACGAGGAACTTTTATTTTCGTATTTTAATGATCATTCTTTTTTTTTCTTCTTTTTTCAGCGTGGTGGACCGGAATAATCGCGTTTGAAAACTGATTAGGAAAGCGTTTAAATTTTAGATCACCGTTCGATGTTCATTTTCTTAAGTTGACTTTTGTTTGATATACGGTATTGTCTAAATAAATGAACGTAATAGAAAATTGATGAATCATAAAAAAGGATGTAAAATTTCTCTCAGCCATCTATCGGACAAGGTCTCCTCACAATACACATTTATGTGACATTGCCAGGACCTGCTATTTCTAGAATATCTTTCGCTTCATTGCTGTACCGACTAATGCTCGTTACTCAGCCGAAGCGAAAGTACCCATGAAAGCGTATTTTGGCGTCTAAATATATGTAATTTATTCACTATAATAATCAATAAAATCAATAAAAATAAATTCGCGTTAAAACCATATTTTCCCAATAAACAAAAATAAACGAAACGATCGAAAATAAATTTGGAACGTTGAACATTTGTCGTTACTCGTAGTATGTAAATTAGATAATTTCTTTCTTTTTTTTTTTTTTTTTGTTAAATCCAACGAAAAACAATATAAGAAAAATAGTATAAAAGTTTCGTTAATCGAACGATACGATGCGTAAAGAAAGAAAAAATATTTTTTATTCGAAAATGTGATTACGTCAGAATGTTCGTTTTGAAGCAGGTGCCTAAGTTTATCGATGCTTCCCTATACCATGACAGAAATAGCAGACGACAGTGCGCTCGGATGCGCAGCGAACGACTACGACGACGACGACGACTTCCATCTGCAAGCAAGTATTGGATGTGATTAACGGAGGTTCATAATCGCGTCATAATTTATCGAAACCGCGAGATTAATATACACGAACGACGTAATCGATACGAAAAATGTCTGAGATAACAGATTTTGGTCCGAGAAAGACAATTTTTATATTGGCTATTGTGGCTGGATGCTTTGCGGTATTATGGCCAAAAATTTTTTATCCCATGCTCACAGCTTCTGTCAATTCGCATCATTCGTCTTCTGATGGTAAGTTTATAAATGATAATTTAAATGATATATCGATGAAAATTAATTTGTCGATAGGGAACGATTGAATTTTTGTTATTGTACGTGTAAGATTTTTTTTTTTATTATTAGATAAATGTTATTAGATCGTATTTCGTGTGTTAGATATTATGAAACGAATGATTTTAAATAAGTATGGTAAAAAGAATTCTTTTCATGTTGTATATCGAATGAATATTTATTAGCGTGCTGTGAAGTATTATTCGAAAGCGATGTTACTGCTTTGGATATTATGCAAGAAATGTGTCAAAATATATTGAGACATCATCAAGTTGATCCACGAGTGAAAGACGCTTTTAAAACTAGCAAAATGGCACCACAAATTGCTAATTTATGTAAGGAAGAAGTTTTGGCAAGATGTGGCATAGATTTGTCAACCTTTCTGGCGGAAAAAGAACGTCTTGGAAAAACTTCTAAACAAGTTTTGGAAGAAATCAGATCGTTTAATAGTTCCATATGCCTTAAAATGAATTTTGGTATTCCGTTATCGCAATTGGGAATACCACATCTTATAAGATATCACATCTTAATGCCCCATAGTAATTATAAATATCTTTCAATGATTTTACTAACATTATTTCTTAAGAAGTAACCAATTCATTAATCGGATTGAGTTATAAAAATAAACGATTAACAAAATTTTTTCATAATTTATATAATTTTGAGAAATAACAAAAATATTGTAATTGTATTAAACGCTATTTAGGATGAAATAGAACGTATGTGCATGTCTATAATGTTACTCACGTTATATATATGGATCATCGGATATATATGGAAGACAGACTTAAATCATTTATCCTTCTTTGGCATTTTGCCAGAAAAGCAAGCATGATGGTTAGGGTACAAGGCTTGGATTGCTATAATAGTTTCAAATACATTTATACGATGACCTGTTCCTGGATTTTAATATATTACAAAGTAATATATCGTTATTTTTTTTTATATATTACTAATAATTATAATGATATAATATAGGATTATTTGACTAAATTTTTGATTATATGTTTGTGAGTGTGTAAACGTCTAATTACACTTATAAAAATTTGAATTAATGTATGCTTAATATATTAACGATAATAAAAATATACAAATATTTATTTTAATCCAGTTACTCTAAGACAAGAAAGGCGTACTCCACCTCATGCAGGAGGTCTTCATCCAGCATTAAGGGAACGTGGAAGAACTATACCTACTTCGCACATTGTACCGAAAATAGTAGAAAGACCTAATCATGTAATGCCAAAAATGAGACCACCAATGGGAGGTGCTGGTCATGTAGTACCAGCACCAAAAGGAAATGGAAGTATGGGAGTTATTATGCCTCTGTATACATTAGGCATTGTCTTGTTCTTTTTGTATACCATTGTTAAGGTAATGTTTGTTTTTTTTTTCTTTCTCCAAAAATAATTATAAAGTAATATATTCTTATTTAAGAAATCGTTTGATTTCAAAAATATTTTAGGTATTGAAGAAGAACTCTGATAATGAGATTGTCTCTGAATATCCAGGAGCAGCTGCTGAGAAAGAATTTCGAAAAATGGTATTTAATCCAGATTTACTTGCTAGCGCGATGACAGGAGGTACAATGCATTATCAAAAAGAACAATCCCCATATAAACCTGTTCCAACTATAGAGGAATTGAACAATCGTAAGTTTTTCATTTCTTTATGAAGATACTAATCATTTTGCATTATTATTATTGTACCATTTTCCTCCGAAAGCTAATTTTTTGAAAGGATAATTAGAGTTAAGGTATATGTTTCCTTGGGTATCTAAAAAGAATTTTAAATGGTGTTGCATGATGCAAGGTTTGCACAATTAGAACACACGCGTATTTTATACAATGGGTATAATTGCAAAATATAATTTGACAAATTTGAAATTATTGTAAGTACGTGTATTTACTCTCTGAACCGATTTGATAATGTTCTACATGCTGGAACACAAGAAGCGGCAGGAGACATAGAGATAGATCAGCTGAGACGTCGTTTGGACGAGACGGAAGCAGCCATGGAAAGAATTGTTGTTCAGATGGGCAACATATCACGTTCAGTAATGCATAGCCCAAGCTCACAGCCAGAAATCAAGGTTTATTAGATTAATTTTGAAGCAAACTACATTTTCAGTTTCCTAGTCCTTAGAAATGTGCACGTTGCTGTGTTCTGATTGCGTTTCAAGCTTTACCCATCCCAATGTGCGTTATAAACTTCGTTAATTTAATATAAAACTTTATATTCAGTATATAGCTTTTGATAAATATAAATGAGTGTGGATAACAGTTGTCAAAATTATCATATAGTCAATTGAATTTCAAGTTCAATTCTATTAAAGCACATATTTGTATTTTAAAAAATTGAGTGTAATTTTTATTATAAATATCGTAATGTAAGACGAATAGGGTAAATAAATTTATAGTGTATCTTTTTACCTTTTGAGTAGTAGATGGGGCTCCAAAGTCCAATGGTCTGGCAGGGGTCAATCAATGTTCTAAGGTATATCATTTACTGCCATGATGATTCCTAACATGAGTAACCAAGAGTTTGTGAAAAACTTGTTGTTCCTTTGCATATTTTACCTATAATAAGAATATGATCTTATCAAAAATTGTTTAGGCTTCGATATATTTTTAATCCTTATTTAACGTTTGATACAAAGTAGATTACATTGTATTTTCTCCTTAAATTGCACTCGAATAAAATTAGTGATGTCATAGTTCTTAATTGATTTCTCATAGTTAAAATTTAATTACAATAATAGTTAAATTAAGTATATATAATCTATATGTCGAAAAATAACTATTACTAAACATGTGCTGTGCATGACGATTGCTTATATTTTTATCATGATAATATAAAACATTAAGTTGTTGCTATGTACGTTCTTAAGAATTGATGATATATTAATTATTTATATTTTTATCTTATATTCTAGCACAACCATTAGCGGTTTGAATTAAGCAAACAAAGTTGAAAAACCTATAGATGATATGGCTTTTCTAATAGTAGGGAATAACATTACAGATGTAACAGTAGAATGCTGTACTATATAAGCTTTCTTTTTATAGATATTCACAAATGTGTATTTATTAAAGGTGTTATATGATAAAATGATTATATTTGTAATATTAAACTTGCAATTTGTAGGAAGACTTCACTGTCCAGGAAACTTATAGTAATGAAGATCAAGAAGTAGAAAGCATAGAACAATCACCTACAGTTAAAGTAATGGGTATGGAAATGACTGCCAGCTGCGAAGGTGGACAAAAATGTAGTAGACCTACCACCCCCATAATACCCCCACCCCATAGGTATTATATTTTATTTTAATAAGATAATTTATGAGTATTCAAGACAATAAAGATTCTTTTTTTTCCCCTTTATTATCACAGTCACACTGAGAGGGAGAAGACACCACCAGTACCAATTTATTTAGAAGGCGCTTTACCTCCACAATGTGAATTACTTGTAACAGATTCGGAAACTCAAGAACAAAAAGCAGAGGAAAGTCCTGAAGCGCCTGTAATTCTCTCAGGCAAAATGACACTCTCTCTCATCAGTCTCGACCAGATTGCAGCTGTAAGAAAATATTAGAATTCAGCAGAATCAAATGAAACTGCGGAGCCTTGTTTTATTTGGTGATTCTTTTACTTATTTTATTGTTTGCCTAACTTTTTTAAGTTATTTTAACATAATCATGCTTGGATAACGCAGAAATTGAGTGTTATACCTAGCAAATTATTAAATACAAATTTGCTTCGTTTGTTGTAAATTAAAAATTTGCTAGTAGATGCTTTCTGATCTCATTGT
Organism: Vespula vulgaris; assembly: GCF_905475345.1. Taxonomy (NCBI): domain Eukaryota; kingdom Metazoa; phylum Arthropoda; class Insecta; order Hymenoptera; family Vespidae; genus Vespula; species Vespula vulgaris. The sequence continues at coordinate 1,201,456 of NC_066596.1, read as the reverse complement.
TTTTATCATATATACACAATTCTTGTGATTTTTTTCAGATAATACGTGAGGCTCAAAGTTTTGAACAGCTTATTATTTGTCATTTATTTTAATTGTATTTTTAGTTAGCAGTGTTCGCTTTTTTTTACTAACTACATTGGCTATTTAAAAATTTTATTGTATCACATTATCAAATATTATGTCATTACTAATAAAATTTGCTCTATTAGGAATCTGAAGATGAAAATGAAATAATGGAAGAAGCAGAAAGTACTTCCATTATAAGATCAATGATTGAAAATGAACGTGAAGTAAAAGTGCGAACGATGAGTAATGAGGAACAATTGAATGATTTAGAGAAAGAATTACAATTTAAAACATATTTAAAGGTATACAGCTCTGATGAAGACGAAGACGAGAAGGAAGAAGAGGATGAGGAAGATGATGATGAAGAAGAAGAAGAAGAAGAAGAGGAAGAAGAAGAAGAGGAAGAAGAAGAAGAAGAAGAAGAAGAAGAAGAGGAAGAAGAAGAAAAAAAAATAGAAATTGAAAAAGAAGAAACGGAGGAACGAAAGGAGGAAGTTGAAGAAGAGAAAGAAGAAGAGGAAGAAAAAATGGAAATAGAAAATAAAGAAGAGAAAGAAAAAGAGGAAGAAGAAGAAGAAGAAGAAGAAAAAATAGAAATAGAAAAAGAAGAAGACAAAGAAGTGACATATGATAAAACAAAGAACAAAGAGATGGATAAAGAAGGTGAATATGAAGATGAATATGAATATGAATATGAATATGAAGATGAAGATGAGGATGAAGAGGAAGAGGAAGAGGAAGAAGAAGAAGAGGAGGAAGAGGAGGAAGAGGAGGAGGGGGATGAATATGAGTATAAGTATGAGTATGATTATGAAGATGAGGATGAAAAAAAAGCAGACGGAGAAATGTCGTACTGTCTAGGAGAATTACTGCCTGATTCTTGATCCATTTAATAAGGACATCTTATGTTCTTAAGTTTAAATAAAGAAAAAACGACGTTTTAAAGGTAAACAATGTTTTCCTTAGAATTAATCTCTGTTATGTAAAAAAAAAATATCTATATCTCACTTAATCGATTTACTGTTGTGGTTGTAAAAATAGAGTTGAAATAAATTAAGTTTTTTATGATAAAAGAATGAATGTATCATTACAAGTAATCACAAGATGTAATGTTTAAAAAGGAAAAAGTAATAAAGAGTTCTCATTTGTTTCCAATGAATATTTTGAAAATAATTATTCATCATTGATGTCATGCAATCGCAGCAATATGATTGGCTACTTGCTTGCGATAGATAACCACGTGACTTTGAATCCTTTCCTTTATAAAGAAATATTTTTCAATATTTTATATATAACGGAGAAATTAATTATATGATTGTTTTAAGCATTGATAGGATTAAATAATTCGTTTTTTAAATACTACTCATCGATGTTTTTTTTATAATTATATAGAACCTATACCAACTATTTAGATAAGTTAAACATTTGTCTATGTTCGATCATATAGTTTTTCATTACATTTTTAAATAAATATAATGTTATTTAAAAATTATATTAAAAATAATCTTGACATAATATCATTCAATATTATATTATTTTTAGTTTTTCTCATTTGTCCTATTTTTTTAATTATTTGGCTCCCCTGATTGTAACCTTTATGGATACAATGGATACTGCTGTCTCCTTCGTACATATCTGACATGAATGTTAGCTTCAGAAAATTTTCGTTGAAATATAATATACAGACGATACTAAGTCATTTTTGAATAATATATATTATATAAAGAAATTTTAATATAATAAAAATATTAAACTTGAAATAAAATTATTTACTCTAATATATATGTATGTATGTATAACCTAAGTAACAATTTGCTCATACGTTTTATTATAATTGATAAATAAGTGTATTTAGATATGTGACATTTTGCTTTTTTGTTATTTTTCATTTCATTAGAGTGATACATGAGAATACCACATTTTTTACGCAGTGTCCTAATAGGCATCCCAGTTGGGATTACCTTCTTGGACACAGTAGGATATGTGGCAAAAGTGGAAGGAATATCTATGCAACCAGCCTTGAATCCAGATTTAAATAATCCAGATTATGTTTTCCTAAATCGTTGGGCTGTACGTGGTCATGATATTCAACGAGGTGAAATAGTATCTGTAATATCTCCTAAAGCACCAACTCAAACATTAATTAAACGAGTTATAGGAGTTGCAGGTGATATTTTGCATACACGTGGATACAAAGTTGATTATCTTCAGGTTTACATTAAATTTATTATTATCGTAAAAAAATTCATTTTTAATGTTTTTGTAATAAACTTGGAATATTGAATGTTTTTATAGGTTCCAGATGGACATTGTTGGTTGGAAGGAGATCATACAGGTCGTTCGATGGATTCAAACACTTTTGGACCAGTTTCTCTTGGTTTAATTACAGCAAAGGCTACTTGCATAGTTTGGCCACCTAATCGTTGGCAATATTTAGAAGCTTCTATACCAAATCAACGTACAATATTGAATTCTAGAAGAAGTTAATAAAAGTGTATTATAAATATGAGGGCTGTCAGTTTTGTTAAAAGATTACAGTGGGAATTACCAGGTACTATATGTAGACATGGACTAACGATAGGAGATGTCGACAATGATGGAGATAACGAATTAGTAGTAGGCACAGCAGAAGGAGAGCTTTATATTTTTAAAGTAAGTATAATCTTCTTTGTCGTATACTATCAACGTAATTATATCTAATCATTTCTAACTTGTTGATTATTATTTAGGGATCTGAATTATGGCAGAAAATAACTGGCCTTGGACTTGTAACTAGTGTAGCTATAGGTGATATTTTCAATTACGGAAGAAATGCATTAGTTGTTATATGTGGAGATGGCTGGGCACATATTTTTTATAGTCCAAGATCTGTTAATCCTAGTAATGTACCATCTTTATTAACACAATTACAATTACATAAAGAAGATGAACAAGAAAATCTTAAGGCTGTTACAGGTATGTTTATAATTCTATTATATAATTAAAAGTAAAACTATTGATTAAATCTGATACTTATTACATCATCTAAACATAGATATTGGTACAATTATTAATATGACAAGTTCACCAAGTTCAGAACATGTAGATAATATTAGTGAAATAAACGAATTGTCTGGAAAAATGGAATGTGTACATGTACAAAGAATACCAACAAATACAAAGGTAGTGTTGGTAGCTGATATTGATAAAGATGGTGCAAATGAAATGATACTTGGATTAACAGACCGTGTTGTCAGATCATATAGGTGGTCCAGTAATACAGATTTTGGGACTGGAAGACTAGTTGGTTTAAATAAATGGGAATGTGCCAATCAAATTGGAACAGTTACGCTACAGGTTAAAACAAAATAACGTTTATTAAAAAATGTTATTTATATATGAACTTTAGAATTCAAAATGTTATAATATTACAGCATTCAAGAGACGGAACTCCAACATTGTTAGTTGCCCAACCAGGTGGTACCTTCATGCGAATTAAGTGCAATGCAGAAGACAATAAATTAGAAAATGAATCCTGCGAAGGAGATAGCGAAGTAGCCGCGAGTTGTGTCGATTATCAAACTTTAGGAATATCTAGAATGAGAAATCAAAATATATCTACTGAAATTATAGGAGATCTCGAATCAGGAATGATATCTTTGATGGCATCATTGGAATCTAAGGTACCAAAGAATATACAACAGGATACTCCAGCTAAACAATCTTCTATCGATGACAGTCAGTCAAGTTTAAGTAATATCAAATCTTTATTGGTTGAAACTAAATCAAGTCATCTTCAATCAGAATTCAGAGGGTGCGATGCAGATGCTGCAGGTGATTACAAATAACTTAGAAATATTTGGAAAATCTATATAATTATTAATACGTTTGATTCTCTTAGGCGTGGATCAAGTGGATGGTAATCTTGTGGGTGGTAACGTTATTCTCGGAGAATTTGATTCTAATCCGAAGAAAGATCTGCCGTTACCTACGTACGAAGATTTTTCTTATAATAATAATAATAATAATAATAATAATAATAATAATAATAATAGTAATAAAAACAACAACAACGTCAACAATAATAATACAGAAGTACAAAACGAAAACAATAAGGATGACGAGTTAGACGAATCGAAAGAAAATTCTTCAAAAGGAAAGCCATATGCTCTTGCGACTTTGGACGGTACTATAATGTTAGTAAAGGATGAAAATATATTGTGGTGAGTTAAAATAGTTTTTAGTAGGACGAAAGAAATGGTTCACCAATTATCGTAGAATATATTTTTCTATTATTACAGGGCAATGCAAGTGGATCATCAGATATTTGCTCTTTGTCGTTTGGATGTGACCAACGATGGTTCAGATGAAATAATTGCATGCGCTTGGGATGGTCAAACATATATCTTGGATCAACAAAGAAATAGCGTACGTTTCCAATTCGAAGAACCAGTTAGAGCATTTTGTACAGGTTATTACAATGTTGTGCAACGTACTTCTACACCTTGCCTCGTTTATAATACTTTTAATAACAAAGTACGTAGCCAAAGTAATACGTTCACGTTGTCACATGAATATCTGACACTTTGTGTAATTTCTAATCTCTTATACAGATATTCCTTTATTACGACGTGACGCTTCCAAACATGGTCATTAGTCCATTGAATCCTACTGTAGATTTGGATGAAGAAGAACGGAAAATTTTGGACGAGATATTAGGTGAATCCGATGAAACTGAGAAACAACGTCGAATGCAACAACTAACGGAATGGTTGCTATATGGAACCCATTAGAAAGTGGATAACGATAGAAAAAAAAAAAAAAAGAGAGGAAAAAAAATATACACTATATATATTCTTATTAAAATTTCTCTTTCCCTTGTTATCTTTATTTATCTTCCTACAGGTTATCGTGCGGCAAGTTATCTCCTCATCGATATTTGCATTACGTTTACAGTACATTTCTTTTTTTCCACTGTAACCGACAGGGATGTATTCTTTCTCATTCGACAAAGATTAATTCTCGGCATTGGTATTTATCGGTTCATTCGTCGTCTCCGTCTCTTATCACGGAGTAATATACAATCCACAAAACTCTTTAATTGTTTTTCGGGCAAACAGTAGTCGCGACAGTATAGGTCATGAAAAGTATACCGAAATGACGAAAAATGTCCATTTTAAGCGTTCACGCCTATTTGCAAATCTACGTGAATTTCACCGTTTTATCTAACTGTTATAAATCAAGGCTGATCTTACGTACAATATCAGTAAGGCATATAGAATCAAATGGCACGTCGCCATTGTCAGTAAGCATGAAGATTTCACGGAGAGTACTTTTCCAAGCTTGAACAATATTGGCTTCTTTGATGTATATCGATGTGACGATTTTGCACATTTTCTCGTTAACTCGTGGTCAATCTTGAAAAGACTATTTATTTCGGTCTCTTTCGATCGCGTTTGACAAGTTAATAGAAAGAAAAAAAGGATTAGAAATAAATAAATAAAAAAGAAAGTGTTCGATAAAAGTCACAATAACTCTAACATATTTGTTCGTTCTTCTGTGATTCGATAAAGTCAAGAAAAATCGATATGATAGATAATAATGTAACATCCACTCTAATCGGTCACAAATTGGAACACCTCACTTTCGGATGGACCGATTATATGCTGTTCATCTCATTATTAGGTGTGAGCATAATCATTGGCGTTTATTTCGGTTTCTTTAAAAAGCAAGACAATACCACCGAGTATTTACTCGGTGGTAAAACTATGTCTTTCTTTCCGATCAGCATGAGTCTAATCGCGAGGTAAGAAAGATTTTTTCTTTTTCTTTTTCTTCTTTTTTAAGATGCGAACTTCCTTTTTTCTTCCTTTTTAACGATTAACGTAATCATGGAGGTTCCTTCGTAATTCGATATTTTATTAACAACTAAACGACGAATCAAATTTAGAATAAAATTAATGAAAAAAAAAAAAAAAAAAAGAAAAGAAATAATTGGAAAATATCATTTTTGTTTTTTCAGTCACATATCCGGTGTATCTTTGCTCGGCGTGCCTTCAGAGGTGTATCAATATGGCAGCCAATATGCAGCTTGCATTTTTACATCCTTCATAACTTGCACAATCATCGCTTACATCTATTTGCCAGTTTTTTTTAAATTACAATTGACTAGTATATTTGAATATTTAGAGATCAGATTTGCACGACCGGTACGATTGCTTGCGTCCTTTTTGTATTGCTTATCTCTCATTATCTACATTCCTTTGATCATTTATGTTCCCGCCTTAGCATTTTCTCAAGCAACCGCGATCAATTTGCATCTGATCGCTCCTGTGATTTGCATCGTATGCATCTTTTACACGACTATAGTGAGTATATATAAGCTGTTATATAATTAATTTAATTAAATTAACACGTTGACGATCGGTAGAGAAGAAATTTCGATTTTGAAGACGTGTATTATTTGCTAATTGTTTTCCAGATAAAAACATAATATTTCAATAATAAAAGTGTTCAATTAATTACGGTCGCTCGATGTGTTAGATAATCATGATTATATTAGAATAAGATCGTTGATCGTAAAATTCTTAACGACTGATAAAAAAAAGAAATGTTAGATAAAAAAATGTTTGCTCTATTTTAACTAGCCAACTTTTTTTCAGAATAATAAGATTTTGTTTGTATGTGTTTAATATAATTTTGTATAGGTAACTAACAAAATCTAACATTGATACTTTCACACACAATACTTTTATTAAATTCAACATTTTTCTAGTATAATTTTGTATATTAAAAAAATGTAACACGCAACCGTACAATATTTTCATTTAATCTTAAATCATTTTGGTATAATTTCGTACATTAACAAAAATTAATATACAAAGATAATTTTGCGTTAAATATTAAATCTTCTTTTAGAAACTATAAAAAATTCGAATGATCGAAGAGAAGAAAAAAAGGAATACAAAGAAAAAAGAATAGTTACGTTTTTAAAGAATATAAAATTACTTTTCTCGGTCAATGTAACGAACGATAAAATTCGTCGTCATTAAAATAAAAAAGTCTTGAGAATACTCGGAGATACATGTACTTTGATAAACATAGTGCGCAAAACGATGCACAGTTTCCGTGACGTTTCGTTTACAAACGTCATATATGAAGAATGACGTTATCAAAGATCGCAATGCCTTTGATAATAAACGAGCCCGTGGAAAAATATGATGGATCGTTGGGCAAACGCGAATTTAATATTTTTTTTTATTCTCTCTCTTTTTTATAACGTTAACTTACACCCACATCGTTATTATTATCGTTACTGTATTAGAATTAACTGTCATGAACTCTTATCAGGAAGAGAACACCTATTATCGAACGTTTACAACGTGGAATTGTGCTTGTTCCGCGTATTAAGTGTACAATGTAACGGAGATAATGTTTACACGACTATAATACGATTGGCGTGTATGTTTACAGAAGTACACGTCAAAATTTACAAGGAAGACTCTTTTATCTTCCATTAAAATTTTCTTCGACGAATCCTTTCTTTTTCTTCTCTTTTCTTTTTATCATACATATAATATTTATCATATTATAATGAATATCGATATTTATTATTAATATAATAACAACAATAATAATAAAAATGTTATTAATATGATGTAAATATCGTTGAGCGTTGTTGATTAGTTTCGTTCTTAATATTTTTTAACACCGATTAGAACGTTCGAAGGTAATTTTTGAAACGTCGATTATAAACAATGATAAGAACGTTATTATTGAAATATTAAATTCCGCTAATACTGATTAGAATAAAATTATTTAATGTTAAAGATTGATGAAGATAATTTTGTTATTAAAAATACGAATCCTATTGTATGCGTGAGTCTTTTCATTCGCGTTATAACATTTTTTATATATTTGTAGGGTGGTTTAAAAGCGGTGGTATGGGCGGATACGGTTCAAATGACAGTAACCGTAGGAAGTCTGTTTGCTGTCCTCGTATTAGGGATCAGATCCGTGGGCGGTGTTAGTGAAATTTGGAAAATAGCGGATGAAGGTGGTAGGATTGTATTTTGGAAGTAAGAGTCAAAAGTTTTATAATATTATTGATTCTTCGACATTGTTAAATATGATTATTTGTATAAATCCATTGATTTCTATCAATTCAATAGCATGGATCCAAGTCTCTTCACTAGGAATAGTTTATGGGGTATGTCGATAGGCATGACCATGACATGGCTTTCTGGTGTCGGTATAAGTCAGGTCTCCATGCAAAGATTCTTGGCAGTACCAACGATCACAGAAGCACGAAAGTAAGATCATTTGTTTTCGTAAAATTTCTTTTCTCTCTTCTTTTTTTTCGTACATTATCACGAGATTAACATAGATCGTTCTTGCAGATCAATAGCATTTATGGGAGTTGGTATGATAATAATAAAATGGGTTTCGGTATTCACTGGTCTTATTATGTACGCAAAATATTATAAATGTGATCCAATAACAGCACATGTAAGTTTCTCTCGATTAAAAAAGCAACAACGATCAACGATATTATAATCTTTTATGAAACGAAACATTGTTTCGCAGGTAGTAGCAAGGAGCGATCAAATATTACCGTATTACGTTTTGGACGTAGCCGCTAACGCTCCAGGTCTTCCTGGTCTTTTTCTTGCTGGTCTAGTTAGTGCTGGACTTGCTACTATGAGTGGTGGATTAAACACTACGGCAGGCACGATATACGAGGATTTCATCGATCCTTGGATGACCGATAATCCTGAGAAGGAGAAAAAAGCAGCTATGATCATGAAGGTAATTGAAAATGAATGATCGTAAATAATCGACTACAATAATTCGCAATGTAGATAAAACAATTATGAGGAATCAATCGTTAAATCTAGATCAATTTATATTATTCATAGATCACCGTAGTTATCCTAGGCGTTATTTGTGTGGCCATGGTCTTTATAGTCGATCGTCTCGGTGACATATTTCAAGTGTCTTTGAGTTTGACCGGCATTACGGCTGGTTCGATGTTGGGTCTCTTCAGTTTGGGCATGTTAATACCATGGGCAACGACAAAGGGCGCTGTAGTTGGTGGTATAGTTTCTATGTCCTTAATGGTATGGATCATTGGTGGTGCTCAATGGAACATGGCTCTTAAAAGATTCACTTATAAGCCATTGCCAACCTCGACTGCCGATTGTCTCCTTGGGAATGAAACTTTAAACAATCGTACCGCAATAATGGCAACTAATGTACCTGCACCTGACGTCGATAACGAGCCTTTCATCATTTACACGATTTCCTTTATGTACTATACCTTAATCGGTTGTTTGGTTGTAATGGTGATTGGTACGATCGTAAGCTTCCTTTGTGGAGCACCAGATCTTATCGACGTCAATAAAAATCATTTTCCACCGATCATTCGAAGGTAGAATTATTTATTATAATTTTATATATATACATATATACATTATATACATATATACATATATTATATCTTACATTACGTTGATCCAAACTCGTTTTAAATATTCATATATTTTATTTATAGATTTCTACCACGCAAGAAGTATACAGAAGTGTCATTACACTCGGTACCAACTTCACTGATGACTGAAAAGAGCGAATTAATGTCCTAAAGGGATTTCGTAAGTTTTCTCGTTTCGTAAGTGCAGAGAAATAATATAGGGGAGGGGAAAGGGGAGGGGGAGAACTTCGATAATGAAAATCTCGAAAGATTAGGATCATCCATCGCAGGATATTCGACGAAGAAACGAAAAGACTTTACTCGCTTTTTTTCTTTCCTCTTCTTTCGCTGTTCCTTCATTTTCTCTCTCTCTCTCTCTCTCTCTCTCTCTCTTATTCTTTTTTCCTTCTTTCTCTCTCTCTCTCTCTTTTAGAGATCTTTGTATCTTGGTTATAGCTCGACAGACCAGTCGCGAGTTTGCCTGACAACTGTACCTAACTGGTCCCTCCAGGGTTGAAAGCACCCATTAGGTCCTCGATGAGGGTGTCAAATTGACTAGATTATATATCTCTCTGGTGCATCTCAATACAAACAAACCTCCCAAACATCTGTAGGAACGATTTCTATCGGATTAGAACGAATGTAAATGCAGTGCACGCCGAGAGGCAATCGTCGAGTCGCTTTTTAATCTGCACGTTGATGAATGAGTCGATAGAAAAAACATTTTTCATTATGTCCGTATATGCGTTTAACTTAAGTCAGCAAATAAATACTTAAGTACTTACGTACGTACGTACGTACGTATGTGTAATTACGTGTGCGTGTGCGTGTGTATGTGTGCGTGGGCGCGCGTTCGTAAAAGAAAGAAAAGAAAAAAAAAAATAAAGAAAGAAATCTGTATAGAATTCAAACAGTTCTAATAAATATGAAAATGTGTTATTGTTTGTTAATCAAATAAGTAAGTATGTCGTTTTGTTCCTAGAGCAAAAGTAACGTTGAAAGATTGTTTTTTTTTTCTATTATTATTTTTTTGTTTTGTTTTGTTTTAATGATAGATAAGCCGTTGCGTGACGAAGCAATGGTTCTCTTTTGAAAAAAAAAAAGGAAAAAAAAAATAAAAATCCTGTTAGGATTTATCGGCGAACGTTTCGAGAAATAGAGAGAAAGAGGGTACAATAGAGGAGACATTATAGGTCTCCTCTGGCGAAAAATCTGTAGTGAACGATATATCAGGATCTCAACAAAGGAGGCGTGTACGTGGTAATACTTTGACCACGGTACTATCGGTTACGGTTGGATGATCAACTCTCCTAGGTAATGCCACTTTCTAATGTTCGACCGTTATGAAGTGCGAACGTTACTGTTGACTGACGTATCTCGGATCATGAAGAATTTTTTATTATTACTTGTTAACCGACTTGAGAATTGATAAGAAATGATTCATATAAAATTTATTACTATTTAATATTACAAAAGTAGGTATATCGATGAAAATTTATTAACTTCTTCAAGATAATGTTTATAATCGCTACGTAACAAATCGATGTTTTTCTTTACATATATACATATATATATATATTTTTTTAAATTTAATAAACAAATATTCGTTCGTTCCCTTCATTAGATCGTATCGAACGTTTCATTCCTTTTTTTTCTTTCGTTTCTTTTTTCTTTCTTTTTCATTTTCTTTTTAAATTTAACTTGGCAACTTTACACACGTGAACGCATTTAATCCACGTTTCTCGAACGACTCGAAAAGACCCTTATCGTTACTTTCTTAGAGATATCATCGTCTTTCGAGGATCGTCGTCGTCTTCTTGGGAATGAGAGAAGGATCGGCAAAGGGAACCTCGCGAGGACATTCCAAGTCGAAAGTGGAAGCGGCATTTCTGTCCCCGAACGAGAAGACCACATTCCACCCGTAGGATTTTTATTTTATTAGACTGAAAGGTGTCAAATATAGGTGGCAAGGCCCACCTACTTACATACCTACGCTGTTCGACGACGAAGTCGAGAAGAGTAGACCCACTTTGTGCAGCTCCATGCTTTTGGCCTGTCCCCTCTTCGTTTTCGGCCCCTTTTTCTTTTTTTTCTTTTTTTTTCTCTCTCTCTCTCTTTTACACACACACACTTATAGCCACGTATACTCTGTATATCCCTATCTAACTAACTCACTCACTTAGGATCTCTTCACGATCATCGCTCCGATTTCATCGTGTTGGTAACATACTATAGCTAGAAGGGAACGGCATTGTCACCGGCTGACAGATTTTTGACAGATTCTGTCTGATTTGGTGTCGAGTGACGTTTACCACTGTGATAGAAGAGTAACCTTCTCCTTCTCACTCACGAACAAACCTCTCTTCGTGATTGACGTTGTTGCAGTCGATGCTATATATTTTTCTATCCGTTGAAATAGATGCGATCTATCTCTTTATCTACTGACTTTGTCCTACACTTTTTTCACAGTTCGAAACTTTAAAACGATTTTATTATCCTGTATCGTATAATTAATCGATAAAAAATTATCCTATACGTTCGTTAACGTTCGATCAATTGTTTTAAGATCAGACGAATAATACGATACGATTTTAATCATCAATACGTTATCCTTGAAATTTTGTTCTCGTAAAGAGAGAGGAAAGACCGGACAATACTTATTTTTGACTCGTCAAATACAATCGTAGCAACGTCGGCGAATATTTTTCCAAGAGAAAGCAGGAAAACTTGGTAAAAGTAAATCCATAGTCTTTCTTTCTCTTTTTCTCTCCCTCTCTTTTTCTTACTTCTCTATGGCGAGTGCAACTATAGCTAGACCGTCCGTCCCTCGGTTTTTGTAAGCTTCACCTTCTCTGTACGTGCAAACGCACATAAAAGGCAAGGAAAGTGGGGGTGAGGGAAGGAGGAGAGTGAAGTGAAGTGAAGAGGGAGATGGTGTCCTTACGGTGTGGGATACGGCTTATTTCAACGACAATACGGAGGCCCAGGCGCGAGCATAAAGGAGTATAAAGCTTCCCGCTAACGTGAAAATTATTCTGTCAAACATTCGAACGTCGGATTACTACGAGCAACGATGACGACAAGAAGGACCTCGTGTCGTTCTGCCAAGAGAAAACTTCTTTTTTTCTTTCTTTTCCTTTCCTTTTCTTTTTTTTTCTTTTTTCTTTTCTTTTCTTTTCTTTTCTTTTCTTTTCTTCCTTTTTTCCCTCCTCCTTTGTACCTTTCTCTTTGGGAAAAGCAACGACTTGATTGATTCCGTGCAAACGTCGAAAGGATATATATATATATATATATATATATATATATAAGTGAACGAGGTTAATCGCTGATTTAAAGTGTTAACTTCGGATATTTCGAAATCTTAAAAGTAATTCTTCCATGATATTTAAAAAGATCCATTCAATAATCATGTAATGTTTTTAACGATTACAGTTGTCTCGCTTAACGTTCGATAATTATTCGACAAGTTTTAACGATTTAGAATATTTTTTTAAGAACGTTAAGTAATGAGAAATTTTGTTTTTCTTTCTCTCTTTTTTTTTGGGGGAGGGGAATTACAATTGCGACGATTATTTTAATGAGAACGAAAAAATGGGTAAGTAGCTTGGCAGGCATTGCTAGAATAAATTCGGCTGACTAGACGCCACGGAATATTGTGACATTTCTTTTCTCAGTGACATTCGATTTTAGAAGACCCAACCACATAGAATGGAACACGATACACCCATATAACACGGTGGTGGTCACCCATCCTTGTTTGCTCCTCTTTCTTGCATGTCTCTCCATTTAGTAGGTATCCTAGTGCACCCAGGGTGCCTTCTCTATATGTCTCCCTTTCTCTATTTATCGAATACGACAAACAAACAAACAACAACACAGCCGTCCTTTTGGTCTTGTATTCAAGACCGACAGTGAACAGAGGGATTCATCTCTGACGCATTGAGCTTTTGGAAAGGAACTGCAATGCCTACTTGTGAAAACATATCCACGTTGTATATCCATGTAGGTATATCCATTATATATATTCGTACAAAAACAGATTGAGATCTCATACTAAACGTTATCACGACAATTTCATGCACGTTCGTTTCGATTTTACACGAAACTCGATACAATCGAATGATATAAAACAAAGGAAAAAAGAAATAACAAAATAAAAAAGTAAGAAAGATATCCTCTCGAGAGATGACGAATTTCTTTGCAATGAGGATGAAAAAGGATATGGAGAATGGGAATGAAGCAAAGAAAAAAAGAAAAAAGAAAAGAAAAGAAAAGAAAAAGAACAAATTAATAAATACAATTAGCAATTTCCAGATCGTTATACATATATTCTCTTTCTTTCATATGATCTCCTTGTGTCTTTAATTAGCATCTCTCTTAATGACGATCTCTGGGATATATATCATGTACTGCAACACGACATGAGCTTACATTCACCTACG
>NC_066596.1:1177500-1185000 GCF_905475345.1 Vespula vulgaris | reverse complement strand
GAGAGAGAGAGAGAGAGGGAGAGGAGGAGAGAGAAAGAGAGATAGATATATATGTATGTAAATATATACGTGTGTTTACTTTCGAAAGGTCGGAGAAATTAGGAAAGGACGACGGAATCGTGTTATCTTTTTGCGTGTTGTTATATTTTCTTATACCCGATCATGAATTGATATCGTGAAGTTTGATAGCAGTCAAAAGGAACCTTCCTTTGTGAACTCTTTGTGCAATGAGCCTACTCTTAAGTTCAAGATATAAGAGTGGCTAGGTTCTGTATTAATACGTCGTGGGAGGTAATGGTTCGCCGTTGAATTTTGAAGGACTATAACATCCTGGACAACGTGATACCTTTGAGAAACACGTCGGTGGACTCGCTGCTGAAGGATACCGACAGTGAACGAGAAACTGAGGACTCCAACGACGAGATTCCGTCAAATATTACAAAGGTAGGATCTTTCAAATAAATAAATAATTACGATTATTAAGTTTTCAATGAATTTAATTACCGTCGATGATAGATTGGAAAAGCACAAAAATTCTAGGATTGTTTTTTACTGTTTGTGGAGAAACGTAAGGAGAGAAAGAATATCATAGGTAGCGATAAAACTTTGAAAATCTTAACGATTACAATCCTCTTCGAAACGAAACAATGATAATTGTTTTTGTTTGTGCGATCATAACGTATTTAAAGACGATCATCAAGGCGATAACTATAATACGTTGTGTTTCATAAAAACAGTGGTAGCTTAAAATTACGAAGTGAATGGTACAAATAGGTTCTCCATTAGGCTTAGAACTTGGGTTAAACCTTTGCGATTATCCCAGACACACCCTAGTCGTCGTAGCGCCGAAGGAGGAGGCGTGCCTCGTTCCTACCTTCTATGGAATAATATGAAATTTTGCTCTTTGCCAGTGGCCTACCCTAGAGGCCTATTAGTCTCTTTTGATATATTAGTCATGGTACGAAAGTTATAGGTATACTACTTGTATTACGCTGTTGAAGTTTGATGGATTTCAAAGCGTTTACTGTCTTTAACGACGTAGTAATAAATCATATATAGATCAGACTGAATGTTTATCGCGTATGATACAAACGATCTAAATCATTTCTATCGAAGATACGTGAGCCCATCTTTTTGATACGAATGACAAGCATGAAAGACATTTGAAAATCGTTAGACATGAAAATGTTATATATGGCAAGTTATCTTACATGTATACATATGTTAGACATATATATGTATATACATATGTATATATATTATTATCTTTCAAGCAAGTAGTAATTAAACGTAGAACTTCACGCGATCTTGTTTCATGGAATTTTAATATATCCAGGTAACAACGATCTTGATCGACACGTTTCTTGGAACTAACGCGAGTTCGTACTTATTTCCAACAACCTTCATCTTCTTGTACCGTCGATTATAAATTTTGTTAGTTGCTACAGAAAGACGATTTTTTTTTATGGGAATCGTCTCCCCATCGTTAAACGCAAATCTCTTTATTTATTTAATAACTTTCCCAACTTTCTATCCAATTTATCTCTAGACTTTAACTTTTTCTTAAAAATCATACATATTTATAGTTTTCTAAATGTTGCATACAAAATTTTACAGATGTTTTAAATAATATACAAAGAAGCGTCGGTTATTAGCGATCTCCACGAATATTCGACGTGTTACTTTTATTTTAGAGAGAGGGAGAGAGAGAGAGAGAGAAAGAGTTCGTGATATCATGTTAATATAAAAAAAGGAAAAGAAAAAAAGAAAATAAGAAGACAGAACTCGTGTCAGACGATTGAGAACGGTAGCGTTTCGTTAATTGTCACCAATTAAACGAAACACCTACTCTACTTGTTCTCTCCCTCACTCTTCTCTCTCTCTTTCTCTTTCTCTCTCTTCTTCTGATTTTCGCTTCCTCTCTTTTCCTGTTTCTTTTTTTTTCCAATCGCCGTCGTCTCTTCTTTCGACACGGACATTCTGAAGCAGCGGTAAAGCACCGCCGCGTGTTACTTTTGTCGAAAATACGCAACGTCACCTTCGCTAATCGTCACGAAAAGTACGAGTCTCATACATTTCTCTCTCTCTATCTATCTATCTATCTTTCTCTCTATCTATATCTCTTTTTCTCTCACACTCTCTCACTCTTTTCTCGATAAAATCCGCTGCTACCGGAGAGATGAGAGCAAAGCGTACCGACGCTCAAGAGACATCAATCTTTCTAACAATGTTACTTGGTCTGTGTTCAAGTCGTAGTCTGATACCAAGAGTTAGCCGTTCACCAAACTTGAAGCTGGTTAGCGGTAGCTAACTAATAATTCATTCCAAGATTATTTCCCGAAGTAAGAGAAACAGAGAAAGAGATAATATTTAAACTCGAGAATAATAAAACGTTCCTATCAATTTTCATTATTTTCATCCATCACCTTCCAACCCCACCCTCTTATACCCCCACATTTTTTCTTCTTTTCGCAATGAAGTTAACGTTAAGTTCAATTAATTATTTATAAGTTTCTCGTAGATATTCCGATCTCACAATTGCGATTTAAGATATATACAAACAAACGAATGAAAAAATGTTGTCGTGAACTTTGCTATCTTCTTTCTTTTCTTCTTCTTCTTTTCGTAAGAAGAGAAAGAGAGAGAGAGAGAGAAAGAGAGAAAGAGATAGATAGATAGATAGATAGATAGATAGATAGATAGATAGATAGATAGATAGATAGAAGAGTGTTCATGGCGAGAAGTGGCCGCCGACGGGGGGTTGGCGATACACATCCCAACGTTCAGAGCTGACGGACGAACGGACAATGAGAAGGAGGAATGCCCCGCAGAGCCAGACATGAAGACGTCACTCAGAAACGGTAACGGCCACGACGGGGTCAGCTCGCGTTGAACACCTCGAACTTGACTCTCGAACCAGCTGCGCGTTCTCGAGTGAGTCAGCGTTGACTCCTTCGATTTCGTTCGATTTCTATCTTCCTCTCTCTCTTTCTCTCTCTCTTTCTTTTTCTCTCTCTATATCGTCGTAATAAAATTTAAGTATTTCTCAATTCTCGTTTTTCTTTTTCTTTTTTTTGTATTTTTTGTATTCGATATTTTTTCCTTTTACTTTTTTCCTGCTTACTTTTTTTCCATCCCTTCGTATCTAATTAACTCGATAAGTACGCTTTCGATTAAATCTTGTCGACTTTTTATTTTTCACGAGAGATTAGTATTGATTAGTTAGTTTTATGTGAAATCGGTTCGAGTTGAGTCAAGCGGAAAAAACGTGATCGTAAATCATCTACCGTCTCGATTTACGAGCGACGACAATAATGATGACGACGACGATGACGACGACGACGACAACGACGAGGACGATGATAACGTGAAAGCCAATGCGTTTATTATTCTGACGTAATCGCCAAGTGCCAATTAATATTTCCGTAAGTACGTACGGATAGAAAAGGAAAGCTCGTTATAATGCGTTGCAAGATGGGAGTCGCGATTTAGCGTTCACCAGATGTCCCTTGGATGAGAGCCGAGCTAGCTATTAACGTTCGATGTAACCTTCTTGATGTTATAGTCGAGGTACCTAGTATGTATTGGTAATAGACACTTTTACTTGAAATTTTTCGTTTAGAACAAAGAAAATGGCAAACGGTCAGTAACGACGTCTCACTCGTTCTCGAGACTTTCACGTCTTACTACAGGTAAGATCTTAGTATAAAAAAGATGATAGCGGCGGCGTACCTTTGTGAACTTTCCATCATTTTGATCTTTCTTGTAACAGCGCGTTAACGATCTACGCGTAGTTCGATTTGATTTTTGTTTTTTTCTTTTCTTTCTTTCTTTTCTTTTCTTTTTTCCTTCTTTTCACAGAAAGAGAGAGAGAGAGAGAGAGAGAGAGAGAGAGAGAGAGAGAGAGAGAGAGAGAGAGAGAGAGAGAGAGAGAGAGAGAGAGAAATCCAACGTGAACGACTTGATTTATATATAATGATTTATATATAAGTGTTTGTTTAATTATAAATAGAATTAGTTTTACGTTGAAAAATATCGATAGTTCGAGATAAAGAAAAATGATCT
This sequence comes from Vespula vulgaris, assembly GCF_905475345.1. Taxonomy (NCBI): domain Eukaryota; kingdom Metazoa; phylum Arthropoda; class Insecta; order Hymenoptera; family Vespidae; genus Vespula; species Vespula vulgaris. The sequence goes on along the minus strand of NC_066596.1, from coordinate 1,180,935 downwards.
CCCTTTTAAATTTTATATCTATACGATTGCAAAAATTCAAAATATAGATATATTAACGTTAAATGTGACTTAATGCGTGTCATGTGATTAATGCTATTTATTAGATAATCAGAAAAATGTTTATGTGGTTTTTTCCTTTCCTATCTTTTTTTTTTTGTTTTGTTTTTAAATAAAGATTAAACATTCGCAGAAATTTTGCATTAAAAGAAACGTTTTACTCGTTAAAATAATCGTCTTCGCAACGAGATACAATTTTGTATATTCTAGCTTTTTTTCCTTTCTTTCTTTTTTTCTTTGTAAAACGTCGTCTTTAGCGTGTAAAGAAAAAAAAAATCTATGCATCCCCGTTTTAATTTCTGCTTTATGGGTGAATTGTTTATTTCGAATATGATTATCTACTATCGAGAAAAAATCATAATCTGTGTGTGTATGTGAGGTAACGTTTCCCATTCTAAAGTACAAATATTTTTTTATGGTTACATCCTGAACGTTCCGAGGTCTTTGATTATCCTCCAAGAATAACTATTTTATTCGATTAGTTAACTAGTTCTTGCTGTATTTGAAGTAACGAATTGTTTCATAATCGACATTAAACATTTCAAAGATTTCTTGACTCGTTACTTTCGAATTATTTTCAATAACCGATGCGTAATACTTGATTATCAATAACGCAAGAGTTTCTACTGAGACGAGATAAATCTTAAAGTGATTCATCGTCGAAAGAAAATTTGTTAAATCATTTCTTTGCAAAAACGTTCTTTTAATATATTTTTCTTTTAATATAATAGATATGTTAAATGGTTACACGGTGTATGGTTATGATTTTCAATCGAGAAGTATAAATTTATAAAGCGAACAACGTGCTCGTGTTACATTAGATTTAAATGATATTTTAGAACGATTTAAAATTACGATACAAGAAGAGTATATAGTTATCGAGTTAAGGAGTACCATATTGACACATATCTGTGTTGTTATATATATGATACAGATAAAAGCTTCTGTGTTGTATAAAATCGCTATAAGATACAAGTCTCGGTATAGATAATTTCTATCGAAAATCGTACGAACCTTCTTTTTAATTGTTTCATATAGTTTTCTAACGAGATTTCGTAAAAGAGAAAAAAGAATTGACAAATACGATTTAATACAATTTAAACGTTCTTTCCGTTTTATAAAAACAAAAAAAACAAGATATTTATAAAACAAAAATTTTACAAAATATAAAATCAAAATAAAAGTACTCTTTTCTACGTTAAAAAAGTTTTCACATAAATAAATCAAACTTGAAAGAAGTGGTTTAAAGCAAACAAAGGATTATCAATCTTCTGTCACTCGTCATTTTCATTCGTCGGATGCTAATCCCGATGTCGTAAAATATTCGATCGTTGAATAGAAATTGCTTTTCAAGAGAGTTTTCAAAGTTAACCCTTTCAAGTTAGAGACCGTAGTTGACCGCAAGCGAGTAAGTACGTTGCCGTTTTACAGTACAGTTGAATTGCAAGTTTAGATAGACTCTCTAATCGCAGATTGATAACGTCCGATACTTTGTCGTATTATGCAAATTATTGATTTCCCATTGAAATTCTATATCAAATTAATCTAGAACGTATTATAAATGATTTATTATGTCGGAAGAATGTTTGTTGCGTCAGGATTGCACGATGTTACGAAGATAAAAATATATACACATATTACGTTCATTCAAAGTTTTTTTATTTCATCTTAATTATTATTTTTATTTTCATTAATATTTTCTTTTAAATTGAAATACTTTATTTTTCTCGAGAACGACGACGACGTGTAGCAAAGACTTTAATATATTACTCGAAGCGAGTGTTGAACGAACGTGTGGTCAATTTTAGTGAGAAAAGGTTTAAGAGAGAGATCAGCAAACAACCTAAAAGTACCCGAACCACTTGGTCCGCCGTGAAAATGATAAAAACGTTTTCCTTCTTTGATTTATCAAAAAGAATAACGGTACCTAAGTTTACGAGAGACAAAGACGGACCCCCCGGTACTCCTAATAATCAGTCTTATTGTCGTTCTCGAAAACAGGCTCGAAGGCTACATCTTCGAAGAGGGACCCGATGGGCTCCACCCTCTTCTTTGTACGGTCGTACGTACCGTCCTCAACAGTTTTTCGTCCTGCAACACCAATTAGTGGTTTCGTTGAGACCTGCCAGGGGTCCTCCGGTTAACCGATGGCTAAAGGTGCCGGAGAAAGGCCAGATTTGCAAACACCTGGACACTAAAGAAGAAAGAAAGAAAGAAAGAAAGAAAGAAAGAAAGAAAGAAATAGAAATAGAGGAAGAAGAAGAAGGAAGAAAAAAAAAAAGAAAAAAAAAATGAGAGAAGGAAAATGTCCAATCGAGATTTTATGAGACTAAGAACGTACTTTTTCAAACAACATAGTTTCAACACAGTTTCGACCTTTTCCTTCTTTTCTTCTTTTCCTTTGTCTTTAAATGTTAACAAAAGTTTAGGATCTTCTCCTCGATGGTTTCATTCTTTTCAAGTAATAATCTTTTCAATTCTTTGATAATAGAAATGCGAATCTATTGTATCGAATATTGTAGAAAAATATTCAATGATCAAAACTTATCATTTTATATCATATAGGAATAAAATTGAGGAACGATTAATTTATCAGTTTTCAATTAGAAATCGAAAGGCATGGACGTTCAAGCTGTCATGTCTCTTGGAAATTTCTCATATGATTAGAATATATCTAATCTACAGATGCTGCCTGCTGCTGTCGCTGCTGTCGCTGTTGTTATTGCCTGTAACGAATAAAAAAAGAGAAAAGGAAAAAAATAGAAATGAAAAATATAAGAAAGAGAGAGAGAGAGAGAGAGAGAGAGAGACCTCTTTAGTTAGCTTTGGCGATTCTCGTATTCGAGGACGAGCCGAGCACAAATCATTATTAACGACCGCTATTGTGAGAACGTGCTTCGTTCGTTTCGTGAAATATCGCGATCGGTGGGACTTTATTAAGCAGCTTTGAGTCGGTCCTATGAGAGTTCGATGATTGTGAGACGAGTGAATCATAGTTATTTAAACGATCGATTACGAGAGTCAGAAGAAGAAAATCAACTGCAGAATTGGAAGATTTTGTTTTTTAACGCACATATATATTCAATTTTTATCGAAATATTTTCAATTTGGTGATCGAATTATTTTATCATATTTAACATTGAAAGTGTTTCATGAAATGTTAGAATTCTCTATTAAATCAGAACAATGAAAGGATTTTTCATTGTAATGAAAATTTATTGAAAAGAACGAAGCGATATCATTGGTAGATAATAATTTTGATATTAAATAAGTAATTTAATTTTTGAGCCGAACGATGCTTAAAAATTCATTTTTTAATTTGTCAATTTTTCGTTAGATTTTTAATCGTAGAGATAGACTTTTCGTTCGATTCGAGAT